>NC_072379.2:123923529-124228088 GCF_028885625.2 Pongo pygmaeus
TTTAAATGTCTTAGACACAAAATTTGCACATAGTTTGATACCAAACATTTTTAATATGACCTGTGAGGCATTGTGTCTTATGACCTCTACATGATAGTGTGAAGGAGCTGGCTTGTACCAACTCGCAAGAGCTAAACTTTCAGAAATTTTGTGAGCCGGTTGTTAAACCCAGATATTATTTTAAGATAATTATATAAACTTAACATTAAATAGATTATATAACAAACATAGGTAATAAATACTTGAAACTCATCACTTCATAATTATTTGGCTATATTTTATTATTATCTTGAGGTTACTTAACTTATTGTGTCTGTGTCATGGAAATATCATTTAATGGAGTGTTACTGGCAGCTCTTTCCAACTCAGCATTTTATGATGATATGTTGATCTCTTAAAATTGGCCATGGTGGGAATATTTACACCACAGGAGTTGACAAATGCTAAAAATCAGAACTTGATTTACTGTTTTGTTGACCGTATAGACGTAAGAAAGTGATAAAAGAAAATATATCATATGGCGCCTACACAATAATGTGAAGGAGACGCTTTCTTAATAATACGGATTAAACTTTTAAGTGTCATGTCTATTCCTGTCACATTGTGAATATCACAAAAAATAAAAAATATTTTTCCAGTTGGGAAAACTGTTCTATAATTCAACAAGGAAGGCCTTTATGTCATTGACCAACAAATAAGGTTCAGACGTATATCTTCATTTCACTTTTGGCTTATTAATGGAAATGAAAATATCAACCAACATTAATGTTGAAGCTACACTTGTTATTTACAGTCATAGAACATAAGAGTTCAGCAAAAATCAATAAAATCACTCTGTGAGAACTAATTTGCTATATGGAATTTATAGCAGAGTATTATGCATTTCATTATTCTCTGTAAATTGTTTGCAAATTTGTGCTTTTTTTCCTCAGAGCCAATTCAAAAATCAGGCATAAGAAACTGGGCATAAGAGCACACCGCTATCCCTCCCTACATCTAATTCTTGTCTCACACTTCTCTCTAAGCTCTAGGCAAATTGGCCAGTTTTTACTTCTTTATAAATTATTTGATTGACACATAATATTTGTACATATTTATGGGTACATGTGATATTTTGTTACATGCATAGAATATGTAATGATCAAGTCAGGGTATTTAGGATATTCATCAGTTTGAGTATTTACCATTTCTATGTGTTGGGAGCACCTCAAGTCTACTCTTTGAACTATTTTGAAATATGTAATACTTTGTTGTTAACTATTGTTGGTTACTACAGGCATCCTACTCTTCTATCAAATCGTGGAACTTATTCCTTCTATCTTTCTGTATCTTTGTACCCATTAACCAACCACTCTTCACTCCCCTATCCACACACTCTTTCAAACCTTTGTTAACTATTATTCTATTCTTTTCTTTCAAACCTTTGTTAACTACTATTCTTTACGTTCATGAGACTCATTTTTTTTTAACTCCCGCATGAGTGAGAACATGCAATGTTGTCTTTCTGTGCCTGGCTTATTTCACTTAACATAATGACCTCCAGGTCCATCCACGTTGCTGCAAATGACATGATTTCATTCATTTTTTTTTATGGCTGAATAATATTCCATTATGTATATATACCATATTATCTTTTCTTTTTTTTTTTTTTATGAGATGGAATCTTGCTCTGTTGCCCAGGCTGGAGTGCAGTGGTGCCATCTCGGCTCACTGCAAGCTCCGCTTCCTGGGTTCACACCAGTCTCCTGCCTAAGTCTCTGGAGTAGCTGGGACTACAGGCACTGGCCACCATGCCCAGCTAATTTTTTTTTTTTTTTTTTTTTTTTTTACCATGTTAGCCAGGATGGTCTTGATCTCCTGACCTCGTGATCTGCCCGCCCCAAAGTGCTGGGATTACAGGCATGAGCTACTGCTCCTGGCCGTGTTTTCTTTATCTATTTGTCTGTTGATGGACACTTAGGCTGATTCTGTCTTTGCTATTGTGAATAGTATTGCAATAAACAGGGGGTGAAGGTATTTTTTATATTCTGATTTTCCTTCTTTTGGGTAAATAACCAGTAATGGGTTAGTTCCAGGACCCTCAGCGATACCAAAATTCATGGATGCTCGCGTCCCTTATATAAAATGGTATAGATATTTGCATGTAACCTACATACATTGTCTCATATAATTTAAATCATCTCTACATTATCTGTAATACCTAATACAATGTAAATTGTATGTAAACACTGTTGTACTGTATTATTTAGGGAATAAGAAAAAAAGTCTGTACATATTCAGTACAGATGCAACCATTTATTTTTTTCTGAATGTGTTCAATCAATCCAAATTCATGAATACTTATGGATATGGAGGACTGACTGTATTAAGCTTCTTTTCACTTTCTTACACATTGCTCTCTCAGAAGAGATTCTCTTTGCTCCTTGTCTGGCTAACATCTGCTTAGCCTTAACAACTTAAAATTTCAGCTTACGTCAGCATAAATACATCTTTATCATTGCAAACTTAAGGAAAAAAAGCTATCCTTTTTTTTTGACTTTACACGCTACTCAATTTCCACCATAATTTTTTGCAACTTTTCACAGCATCTTATTTTAAAAGCTGTTTTTACTGTATCCACATTCTCACTTTTCATTTTTACTTTAATAAACTCCAAATGAACTGTTTTTTCCAACTTTGCAGCGAAATAGCTCTTGCATGTTGCCAATCTCTTGATAACTCCTTTGTCTTCATCTTACTTCATCTTTCAGCAGCAGTAGACGGTTAACCATTATTGATGTCTTGGGTCACCTGATTGTCTTAACTTCTCTGCTACTATACTTCAGTGGCTTCTACTTCTCATCCTACTTTTCTGGTTTCTTTTGTGACTGATTTCTGAACAATAGATGTCCCAGGGATTGAACTTTGGCTCTTTTTTCTTTCTCCATAGATAATTTTTTTTTCAATCCTATGGCTCTGAATACCATCTACTTTTGACTGACTGTCAAATTTGTATCTTTAGCTCCAAACATCCCAGAACTCCAGATTACATAATGTGCCACTTGCATCTGTAAATTTAAACATCTAATAGGCATCCAAAATTTTACATGTACAAAACAAAGGAACTGGTTTCCACTACCCTCTCTCCTGAACTGCAAACTTTCTCAAGCCACAGACACAGTATTTATCTACTAGGTATGTCCCTTAAACCCCATATGAAAGTCCGCCAGTAAAACATGTTAACATTACTAGCAAAACTAATCTAAAATTTTTAGCAGATTGTGTGTGAATTAGCCTCTAAGTATATCTCCAAAGAAGAACAGTACCACACTCTCTTCCTGCAAGCCATGAGAAATAAATGGTGAGTGACATCTTTCAAAAATCATTTATTAACTGTTTTCTCTAAGACAGGGCTACTCATAATCTTACTCATTGACAGAAATAAAATTATCAACCAACAAAATGTTAAAGTAAATGACAAACTCCTCACTTGGTTTCCTCACTTAAGGAGAAAGGGATAGTGTGGAGCAAGGGAAGATCCTAGAGCTTTTCTTCTTTGCAAAAGCAGTATGACATCAAAAGTAATATCAATACTTAAAAGTTGCAGTTTTAGTGATTCTTATTAAGTCCCTGTTTAACCACCTGATTTGGCAGGCACAGAAGATGAATGCATTTTGGATAATGTTAGTGGATTATTATAAATGTTGTCAAGCTGGTGGATTTCCTTGCTGAGGAAATTTTTACCAACTGTGGTAAATACTGGGTAAACACACTTTTAACCTTGGAAATAATGTTTAATTTTGCCCAATAGCTAAAAAAAAAAACCCTCCAGAATGAGTTTTATTACATTGAGCAAGGAGAGTAATACAAATTCATAGTCTTGTCTCATGGATTCATGAAAGGTATAGTCTGTAGGAACTAATTATCTCATCATCCTATAAGTTGCTACTTCGGTCCACTGACGACATTAGGCTGCCAATACCTGGAGAATGAGAAATTGCTTATGCCGAGATGCCTAGGTAGGACAAGTATGTATCAAAGGATAGGGAATAATAACCATGAAAATTAAGTTCCTGCAGCCTCAGTGGAGCTTCTGGAAGACCAGTGAGTAAGAGTATATATTGGGATATGTTTTCCCAAGTGCAAGTGGTTCCACCTTGTATCACCTACTTTAAGAAAGAGGCACAATGCTTGTAGGACCACTTCTTATTTTGATGACAACATATAGACTTGTATAATTCAATGAGGCAAAAATTCAGTAAGTTAAAGCAAAAATGTACATTTATTCATCAAATTTTCAGACAGAATAAAGGCTTTCTTTGTGCCTTTGATTTGCTTAGATTACTATTTGGTTAGCTTATTATTGTATTTTTTCATAACCACATCCAGCTTTTATAAACTGGGCGAGTACTAGAAGTACTTTCAAAGAAATTTAAGCGTGGAGGTCTTTACAGAAATCCAGATTTTCTCCACTTTTATTATTGTCTTATATGTAAATGATTATAATTTAAAGTAATTTAAGTTACTTGGACCTTTCCATATATTCAACTTAGTTTTTATAGAATCAAATTCCTTTTTTACATACATATTTCACTAGCTTACATGATAGTTAACTAACTTATGTAATTATAGATGAAAGCACAAACATGTTTCAGAATAAATATAATGGAACTTTGGGAAGCATATAATAATTCAGTGGGAGCAATAGTATATGGGTGTATGACAGCATTTGTTAATTCTGCAAGTAGGTGAAAGTTATGTGGAAATGGCTAAGAGGGTTGCTAGTTTATCATATTTATGTATACACTTATCAAACCTATCTGACTGATGATTTGAAGGACCACTCACCTTTAGAGGCACCAAGACCAATAAAAGGGTGCTGTGCAAGCACTGTGCTTCTTAGCCCTTATGACTCAGTAGATCCAATGGTGATCAGGTTGTTTATGAAAGATCAGGATACTATATGGGCTCTTACTTAACGAGCCCTATATTTTAGTGGTCCAATAAGCTACCTACTAGCAGGTTAATTAGTTGGACAGATTCTATCATTCCTCAAAAGACGTTTATGTTGAATTGTAGATAGAGGGTAGAATGCTGGTTACCAGAGGCTGGGAAGGGTAGTGAGTGTGGGGGAAAGTGAGGATGATTACTGGGTCCAAAAATATAGTTAGAATGAATAAGATCTGGTATTTGATAGCACAATATAGTGATTACAGTCTACAAAAATACGTTTAAAATAACTAAAAGAGTATAATTGGAATGCTTGTAACACAAAGAAATGATAAATGCTTGAGGTGATGGACACTCCATCTACCCTGATGTTATTATGCATTGTATGCTTGCAACTAAATATATCTCATGTATTCCATAAATATATATATATATATATATAGCTGGTATGTACTCATAAAACTAAAAACTAGGTTGGGTGCAGTGGCTCACACCTGTAATCCCAGCACTTTGGGAGGCCAAGGTGGGTGAATCACCTGAGGTCAGGAGTTTGAGACCAGCCTGGCCAACATGGTGAAACCCATCTCTACTAAAAATACAAAAAATAAGCCAGGCATGGTGGTGGGTGCCTGTAATCCCAGCTACTCGGGAGGCTGAGGCAGGAGAACTGCTTGAACCCGGGAGGCGAAGGTTGCAGTGAGCCGAGGTCGCCGTCATTGCACTACAGCCTGGGCAACAAGAGTGAAACTCTGTCTCAAAAACAGAACAAAGCAAAACAAAACAACAACAACAAAAAACACTAAAAACTAAAAAAGGTATTTATTTTGGATTAAATAGGCTTAAATAGAATTACTATAGTACATATCAGCAAAAGGATAGTGTTACCATGAGTGCTGAAGTGTTAACCTAGAGTATTAATTAAAAATAGGATATTGATACACACTATGGGCAGGAAGAAGCATAGATGAAACTCAATTGATTCTTTGGAAACCCTCATGGTACTTGCAACAACCAGTGCTAGAGATTAAGGAAAGACTACTGCAACCCTCAGATCTTGGGAATGAAGCTATGATCACCATCTTGGAATCACCCTGATCATCATCCTGAAAGTACTAAAGAAGGTGTAAGCATCAATCAGAAAAACTGAATTTACAACTAGATGTAGGAACTGCAGAGACCCTGGCTAGAAGATCATCTCTATATACTGTATATACTGGGAAGCCAAAGGTGTGAACTTTATTTCTACATTTAAATTTAAAAAATTTTTTGAGACAGAGTCTCCAGCTTCAGTCTCCAGGCTTAAGATTATTATTTACAAAGTGGACTTGGAGTTTTTCCCTTTCAATATCCTGTTAGGATTAAATATCTTTACACCCTAAAAAATAAAACTACATCTACTATGAAAAAATCCCATGTCTATATTTTATTGTGGTTATTGATTTTAAATCAGCATAATATTCATTCAGTTAATACAAGCTTATCTGATTTAATTTGCATTATTTTATTTCTAGTGCATAAGATTGAACATAGAAAAGTAATTTTTTACATTTCTTCTTTTGCAAATTTTCTTTACAATTCTTAACATATTAAAGATATTACATATATTACAAATATTTTTATCCATTTTATTAGCCTCATTTTGATTGTTGATATTTTTTGCCATATAGAAAATTAACTTTTTAAAGTTAACACAACAATCTTTTCTTGGCACTCTTTCCTTTATTGTGGATCTTAGGCCTTGGTAAGACTGCCACCCCTCTTTATCCACTAATCACAAGTGAGTAATAACAGCTTTATTTTGTTGCTACGTTTTGTATCACGCTTTTGGCTTTTAGCTGTTTCATGTTTGGAAAAACCAATTCCCTATATTAAATTCCCCCTGCTTGAAATGCCTAGAATTTTTTTGGTACTTTTAGTTCATTGGAAAAATCTCTGGAATTTGTTTCTCTAAATAATATAAGAAAGTTAATCATTTTTCTAATGATTTGACCAGCTGTTACAAAAAAAGTTGTTTAATCAACCAATCTTATACTGAGATTTAGAAATGCCTCTTTTAGCAAACACTAAATAAATCTGCTTCTGGACATTCCATTCGTTCCATTAATATTTCCCAATATGTGTGTTCTATACAGTTTATTAAGATCTTATAATACCTGGTAACTTAAGATTGTAATCATTTGATGTAGTTTTCAAAATTGTCTGTTGTTTTGTTCCATTCATATTATGTTATTATATTGTTCTATTATATTATTCTTTCAAAAATTGCTACCATTTTATCAAGTTTGACAGAGTCCTGAGGGTTATTTATAAAAATGGCATTATTGTGAAAAGAACTTTTTAATATCCTTTTTTTGCAGCTCAGAACATGAAATGCTTTCCATTTGTTTAAGTTCTGTTTTAGACATTCAGTATAATTTTGTGATGTTTATTCTGTAGGTTTTTCACTTATTCTTAGATACTACATTTTTGCTAAAAAGCATAAAATATTTTATATTTTCTCCATCTTATTGGTATTTTAAGAAACTGTTATTTTAAAATGTACTTTATTTAAAAATCAAAGTACAAAAGTATATTGAAAATAACATGAGGATGTATCACTTTCCTTTTCTGTTGCTTTATTTGCAAGATTCCTGTCATGTAAAATATTAAATCTCTCCCATATCTTTGGTCTTATTTTGTATTTTCTATTTCTCATATTTTCTCCTCCTTTATTGTTTGCTGCATTTTATATACCTCATTTCTCTTAAACATTAAAAAAGTGTTTAACTTTATACAATTTTACAATTACCCCTCCATTTTCTAGCACTGTCTTAAATTTCTTGTAAGAATAGTTTTTAATCTAATTCTTTAACATGCCATCTCTTTGTTCATTCTATTCCTTTCTTTTTCTGTGTTGTTTGTCATTTCCATATCTGTTTTTCTTGTTTCTCAATATTTATTTCATACATGTTATCTCCTTATATTTTATGCTAAATTGAAGTATAATTTGTTGGCTAAATGTTATGTCTCACCATTTCGCTTTTCAGCTAATTAGTAAATCAGTTGCTTCTGCCGTAATGGCTCAGGTACCCCAGCCATCTGAGCCAATCAATCAGCATGTGGCATTTTTCCATCTGCAGGAACTGTTTCAAGAGAGGTTCAGGGAATATAAGCTCAAGCCTCTGATTCACTGAGGGTGAGAAGTGTTCTTTCCTGCTGGACATGAATATTTCTTGCAGATGTCTTATGATTAAAGATGATATCAGCCTTAGAACAAAAGTGACACTGTGAATGGCAGCGAGAAGAAAGACAAAGAGAGACAGAGAGAGAGAGAGAAGAGAGAGAAAACAATCCCAGAGTAAACCAATCATGAATTATTCTCTGCCTCTGGAGTTTCATTTATGTGAGTCGATTGTGTCCTCATGGTTTAAGTTTTGCCACTCAAAGAGTTGTCCATGTACTAGCAGCATTGATATTGCCTGGGAACTTCCTAGAAATGAAGAGTCTTAGGTCCCATCTCTGACCAACTGAATCACAGTCTACATTTTATCAGAATCCCAAGGTGATTTATATAGACATTAAAATGAGAAGAATTATCTAAAACTGTGGCTCTCAAAAAATAGTTCGTGTATTCCTGAAGCTTTTTAATGTAATTCCATGGAGTCTATGAGGTCAAACCTGTATTCATAATTATAATAAGACATTATTTGCCATATCTAGAACACCTGATAGCACAATAATCAACATATTCTTAGTAAAAAATAATGCTGAAGGGAGATCATAGACTAATACTGATTTTGAGGTTTTCTCCGTCGTTATTCTATAGTGAACCTGCATTTTAATTTTTTTTCAGCATCTCTTTTATTTTCTTCATATACCAGTGACCTGATTACACTTGGAAGGGCCCACTCTTAGTCCATGGGATTTAGGTATGTGTGACCTCTTGGCCTTACTGCTCTCTCTTCATGGATGGAGATGTAACCTGTCTGACTAACTAACTCATTTAATTTTCTTGGCCACAGTGATTGATTCAGAAATATGAATCATGTTGGTGCCTTCAGAAGAAGTATTGTTGCTTGTTTTTCCTGGAAATATTGGGAAGTAAAAGCTCTCTTTGCACAAAGTTTACTTTTAATAAAGATGATTTTAGCCAGTTTGCCAGGAGCTTCCTTTGGAGATGGCTTTCCTGTTATTGGCAGGTATAGAATTTAAATTTAAAATAATTTTTCTCAGAAACTTAAAGCATATGCTATGTTATTGCAGACTGAATTTATTTTTTGAAACAACGGCAAGATATGACATTAACTGACACAGTAAAAATGTATCAGTTCATATTCATTTCATTCTAGATACTGATATTGATTTTTATTAGTCCTAATAATTGGTAATTGTGAAACTATCATTTTTTCATAAGTATTTTGATAAGTATTTATTTTTATAAGTATCTGAGTAAAGCTTGAGTAGACATCATAAATATAGATGACAACATACATTTTTGAACTGAAGGTTCTAATGATCCTTTCTTATTTATTTTTCAATTCTCACTACTTAGCACACTGACTGTTTCACTGTCATTGCTGAAAATGATAAGGTAATTTTGAATATAGGCTTTGTAACTGTAAATTCTTCTTTTATTACACTGAGCTAATATGTTATTAATCTTGTAATATTTTTTCAAGTTGACATATAGTGTTATAAGAATCCTCAACTATAATTTGATTTCCAAGGCTGCAAAGAATATTATGAATACCTTTATAGGAAAGAGTTTTCTTTAATTTAATAAATATTTATTGTCTACCTGATATATGCTGGTGAGTAAGATGCAATACACAATCTATATTCTCAAAGAGAGCCTAGTTTGGTAGATAAGATGGACGTACACATACTTTTAACTCTGTTGTAAGAGCAGCAGATGTAAAACATGGGAGAAATGATTAACTTTATCTGTGATTATGTGAGAAATACAATTGAAGAATATCACAAATGGAGATAGGTGATTATAGGCAAAAGAAAGGCATGTTCAAATGCACCCAGTATTTGATGCACCAATGCTTGGAAGAACTTTGGACAGTTTAGAATTGTTTGAAATAGGGATGGGAGAAGATGAGACTAAAGAGATTTGCTGAGTCCAGATCAAGATGGATCTTGCATGCCATACAAAGAAATTTAGACTCTATTTGGCTGACCAGTGTTACATACTTTTAAAGAAAATCCATTTGAAATATGTAACAAATC
This sequence comes from Pongo pygmaeus, assembly GCF_028885625.2. Taxonomy (NCBI): domain Eukaryota; kingdom Metazoa; phylum Chordata; class Mammalia; order Primates; family Hominidae; genus Pongo; species Pongo pygmaeus. Next base: position 123,933,673 of record NC_072379.2, read on the forward strand.
TCTCCTAAAACAATTTGAGATTATTGTAGTTTTTACGTTCTTTCAGTGCAAATCATTATGTAGGCAAAGAATTTCCTTTAAAATGTCTTGCAGAGGATAGAGATGCATTTTTGAAACAATGAGGAGGTAGATTAGATGACAGATATGGAAGCCTGACTTAAAGCAATGGCTGCAAATGGGGAGGTCAACAGATTTGAGCAACTGGAGGGGTTGTAGGATCAACAGGACTTGTATAAATCAGGGCTTTGATCTAACTTATTTATTTATATTTAAGTGAGAAGAAGAAAGCTTTAAAATATTGTTCCCTTAGGGCTCCATATACAATCACTGGGATTTAGTTTTGCTAATATATATTAATTGAATTTACAAATATAGGCACTTTAGATCATTATATTTATAAACATATTAAATAAACGGGAAGGTGATACTGCCTTATAAAGTGAAATGATGAATTCATAGCTTTCCATTAGATTTTTCAAAAGATGCCCACTTCACTTTAAATTAAATGTCATATTTATGTGTAATTTTATACTCCCTGAAGTCTAAGATCTATTGGTTTCAATTTTATTCACATAACAATAAGTTTGTTTTGGTGATACAAAAGACTTTTTAGAACTTGACCATACCCTTTTTCCTGTTTTTCTTCTGTTCTTTAATTTACTTATTTCTTTATCTAAATTGTAATATTACCATTTTTAATTTTATAACTTGGTTGGTTAGATCAATACTTCCCAATTTCTTTTACATCATGGCACACCTAGAAAATGATATATACATGCAGTACTTGAAGGGCAGTAGATAAAGATGCTTACTTTTGGAGAGCACAAGCCACATGCTCCAGCCTCCCATACTTTTATCAGAACACCCTGAAGCTAGAGGAAAACGCTGTCTCCTCACACTCACAGATGTAACTCATCCACATTGGTTGGAATGCTCTGAATTTTGAAATGGAACTTCAAGAGGTTGTGCTTATGGAATGGACACCCGTGTTGTTCAGCAAGAATTGTGTTGGTGTATTGATAGTCCACATAACAAAAATGTCAATTTGCTGAAGAAATAGTTGCTAGTGATCATGTGGAGATCTTGAAACCTGGTATACACACAACTCAGGACAACCTACAGTCATTACTGAGGACATGAGTGAAAGCACATGTTTTATTGATGAAGACTCAGGAGTCTTTGATCGGATATTATAAATACTGCAATCCAAGTTTTTCATTTTATAAATGAGAACACTTGAGACAAAGGAATTGTGTGTCTTGACTAGAAAGTAAAAGTCTTGAATAGAGGGTAAATGACTGGACTTAAGCTTTTTGAAATCAGGGACATTTTTCTGTTTTGTTAATTACTATATTCTATTGCCTGGTAGAGTACATAGCACATGGCAGAAGTTTCAAAAATTTTATCAAGTGGATGAATGAATGAATGTATTGTCCAGGGACACATGGTTAGTTGGAGAGCCAAAATGAGACTTAAAATCTTCCATCTTCCAGCTCAATGCTTCGATCCACTGTGTATAACATAGTTATCAATATTCTATGAATAATTCATTTTGTGGCATAAGGCACAAAAGGTCATGGACACATTCTAGAATTGAATATTTTAAGAATTTACCTTTCTTCTCTTTTGTAGCAGTTCCTGTCCATCATATTCACAAATAGAAAATAAAACATTTAGTTCACCATCAAGCTTATATTTATCTTAACAGATTTCTGTAAATACAGGTAATTTAATAAACAACAAAGTTGGTCTTATATAAGCTATTAACAAATTTTTTTCTCTTTATTAGTTAGTATCTTTTTAATTTTCTTCAGTGGTTGAATATACTCAGGTTTACATTCATTTCCCATTAATTAGGTGATGAGAGACAAAGCTTGCAATAAATTGTTACCAGTGTGTCCTGTTTGCAGGCAAAGGAAATCAGAGAAACACTGCTCCTGAAAACTTCTGTCACTCAAGAATCCATGAAACATTCATGAAGTTCACATCAGGTAAAGGTGTCCTTGTTTACATATTTGCAGATTTGCATATGCATGCCCTCAACAAGATTTCACAAATGTTTATGATCCCATGACTATATTAATTATAAATCTGCATGTAGATACTAATGAAAATTTTACCTAACGTTATTAGTCCATGACTCTTTTTCATGATAATTTACAGCAACCAAATTGGGAGAAGAAAGCTAAATTGAATTATTAATTATAATAAAATTCAATATGAAAGTTTCCATAAACTATGTCTTGAGAACCACCAGCAACTTGATAGATGAATGTGAATTATACTGTTCTCCCTTTCATTGCTTCTTCAGCGAGGCTGTAGTGTTTACAAAGCAGACACTAAAGTTGAGATTTAGCATTTGCCACAGTGTCTGTGACTTTTTTAGATACTGTGAAAAAAGGAAAGATTACAGAGTTTAGAGGAAGAGAAAAACTTGAATGATTTGTTTTAAAAATGCTTTGTTCTGAAAACCATGAGTCAGTAGGCTTGTGGTTAATACTAGTGAAAGAGTCTGGATTGCATTATGAAAGGGGTGATTTATTCCCATACAGAGAAGGTACATTGATTAATATGAGTTCCTATGTAATTACTTAGAATAAACTTTGCCAAAACCCCCTAGTTTTGTCATTTGGCAAGGTTTTGGTTGGCATAGCAGAGACAGTGTATCATGTGTTTAGCTAATCACTTAGTCTTTCAGTACATACTTAAAGGCAAAATAGAGATATGCAGGCAACATGGTTCTAGAAATGAGCAAATTGTGAGCTTGTTATTCAAATGTAACAAATGGTTTCTACATAGAAGTTGAGCAAATAATTGGCTCTTTTGTGTTTAAAATATATTAGTAACTTAAGACACAGAGGCATACTTATAAAACTATCAACATTCATCTAGTCATATAATCTGAATAGAATTAGAATTCAGAAAAGTCTCTGATACGGTTTGATTATGTCTCTACTCAAATCTCATCTTGAATTGTAGCTCCCATAATTCCCACTTGTTGTGGGAGGGACCCAGTAGGAGATAATTGAATCACTCGGGCAGTTTCTTCCGTACTGTTTTCATGGTAGTGAATAAGTCTCACAAAATCTGATGGTTTTATAAGGGGTTTCCCCTTTTGCTTGGCTCTCATTGTCTCTTGCCTGCCACCATGTAAGACGTGCCTTTCACCTTCTGCCATGATTGTGAGGCCTCCCCAGCCACGTGGAACTGTGCGTCCTTAAACCGTTTTTTCTTTATAAATTACCCAGTCTTGGGTATGTCTTAATCAGCAATGTGAAAACTGACTAATATAGTAAATTGGTACTAGGTAGTGGGGCACTGCTGTAAAGACACCCAAAAATATGGAAGTGACTTTGTAACTGGGTAACAGGCAGAAGTTGAAAGAGTTTGGAGGGCTCATAAGAAGACAGGAAAATATAGGAAACTTTGGAAATTCCTAGAGACTTGTTGAATGGCTTGAACAAAATGCTGATAATAATATAGACAATGAAATGCAGGCTGAGGTGGTCTCAGATGGAAATGAGGAACTTGTTGGGAACTGGAGTAAAGGTGACTCTTGCTACGCTGTAGCAAAGAGATTGGTGGCATTTTGCCCCTACCCTAGAGATTTGTAGAACTTTGAACTTGAGAGAGATGATTTAGGGTATCTGGCAGAAGAAATTTCTAAGCAGCCAAGCATTCAAAAGGTAACTTCAGTGCCATCAAAAGCATTCAATTTTAAAAGGGAAACAGAGCATAAAAGTTTGGGAAATTTGCAGCCTGATGATATGATAGAAGATAAAAACCCATTTTCTGAGGAGAAATCCAAACCTGCTACAGAAATTTGCATAACTAATGAGAAGTCACATTTTTTTTTGTTTGTTTGTGACGGAGTCTGGCTCCGTCACCCAGGCTGGAGTGCAGTGGCACAATCTTGGCTTACTGCAAACTCTGCCTCCTGGGTACACGCTATTCTCCTGCCTCAGCCCCCTGAGTAGCTGGGACTACAGGTGCCTGCCACCACGCCCGGCTAATTTTTTGTATTTTTAGTAGAGACAGAGTTTCACCATGTTAGCCAGGATGGTCTCAATCTCCTGACCTCCTGATCCACCCACCTCGGCCTCCCAAAGTGCTGGGATTACAGGCATAAGCCACCGTGCCCGACCAGCTGCATGTTAATCGTTAAGACAATGGGGAAAATGTCTCCTCAAAGGGCATGTCAGAGACCCTTGCAGCAGCCCCTCCCCTCACAAGCTCAGAGGCCTAGGAGGGAAAAACGGTTTCATGGCCTGGGCCCAGGGCCCTGCTGCTATGTGCAGCTTAAGGACTTGGTGCCCTGTGTCCCAGCCATTCTAACCATGGCTAAAAGGAGTAAAGGTACAGTTCAGACTGTGGCTTCATAGAGTGCAAGCCCTAAGCCTTGGCAGCTTCCATGTGGTGTTGAGCCTGCAGGTGCACAGAAGTCAAGAATTGAGGTTTGGGAACCTTCACCTAGATTTCAGAGGCTGTATGGGAACACCTGGATGTCTAGGAAGAAGTTTGCTGCAGGGGCAGGGCCCTCATGGAGAACATCTGCTAGAGCAATGCAGAAGGGAAATGTGGGGTTGACGCCCTCACAAAGTCCCCACTGGGGCACTGCCTAGTGGAGCTATGAGAAGAGAGCCATGGTCCTCCAGACCCCAGAATGGTAGATCCACTGACAGCTTGTACTGTGCACCTGGAAAAGGTGTAGACACTCAAAGCAGCTGGAAGGGAGGCTGTAAAGCCCCAGAGGCAGAGATGCCCAAGACCACGGGAACCTACCTCGTATATCAGCATGACCTGGATGTGAAACATGAAGTCAAAGGAGATCATTTTGAAGCTTTAAGATTTGACTGCCCCACTAGATTTCAGACTTGCATGGGGCCTTTAGCCCCTTCATTTTGGCCAGTTTCTCCCATTTGGAATGGCTATATTTATCCAATGTGTGCACCCTCATTGTATCTAGGAAGTAACTAACATGCTTTTGATTTTACAGGCTTATAGGCAGAAGGGACTTGCCTTGTCTCAGATGAGACTTTAGACTGTGGACTTTTGAGTTAATGCTGAAATGAGTTAAGACTTTGGGGGACTGTTGGCAAGGCATGATTTGTTTTGAAATGTGAGGAAGTGAAATTTGGTAGGAACCAGGGTGGAATGATATGGTTTGGTTGTGTCCCCACTCAAATGTCATCTTGAATTTTAGCACCCATAATCTCCCTATGTTGTGGGAGGGACCCAGTATGAGATAATTTAATCATGGCGGCAGTTTTCTCCATACTGTTCTTGTGGTAGTGAATAAGTCTCATGAGATCTGATGGTTTTATAAGGGGTTTCCCCTTTTGCTTGGCACCCCTTTTGCTTGGCTGTCATTCTCTCTTGCCTGCTACCATGTAAGACATGCCTTTCACCTTCCACCATGATTGTGAGGCCTCGCCAGCCACATGAAACCTGAGTCAAATAAGACTCTTTTTCTTTATAAATTATCCAGTCTCAAGTATATCTTAACCAGCAGTGTGAAAATGGACTAATGCAGCCTATAAAGTGGGAAATACTGGACTGAATTAAATGAGAAAGTATTTATATGAAATGTCCAGAATAGACAAATCCATACAGATAGGAAGTAGATTACAGATTGCTAAGGGGTGAGGGATGTGGGGAATGGGAAGTGACTACCAATTAATGGTTTATTTTTGTAGTGACAAAAATGTCTTGGAAGTAGATAATGGTGATGGTTGCACAACTTTGTCAATATATTAGGTTGGTGCAAGAGTAATTATGGTTTTTGCCATTAAAAGTAATTTGTCTACTCTGGACATTTCACATAAATACTTTATCATTTAATTCAGTCCAGTATTTCCAACTTTAGAAACTGTATTAGTCTGTTTTCACACTGCTGATTAAGATATACCTGAGACTCGATAATTTATAAAGAAAAGGAGTCTTAATGGAATCAGTTTCACAGTTTCACTCTAAATGGCAAAAACTGTAATTACTTTTGTACCAAACTATACTAAAACCATTAAATTGTATACTTCAAAAGAGAATGATATGGTTTGTGAATCATATGTCAAAAAAATTAAAATGGCATTTATGGCTAATAATCTGGGAATAGAAGAAAAACTTATGAAGAACAGGAGGAAATGAGCACAGTAAGAATTTTTATTTTGCACGGGTGAAATTCTAGCTGCATTCTCATTAACTCATGCATTAAAAAATAAAAGTAGAAGTGTATTTTCTTCATTAATATTTAGCATTGCTTTAGATATTCTAACTAAAATATATATTGTAAACATTCTAACATAATGTATAAATTATCTGAATACTGGGAAAGTGAAGACTGTTATTAATATATTTGGTGTAGATAATTTGATTGCCTATATAGGACACAGAGGATTCAAAATGAAAACAATTAGATTTGAAATAATTCAGTGAGGGGCTGGATAAGAAAGAATTGTAAAAAATAATAGTTTTCCTATGTATTATCAAGAAACAAATATGACCTACTATGAAAAATATAGCTCATTAACAATAATAATCTAAATTATAAAATACTTAGGAGTTATATCTGTGAGATATGTTCAAAGATAAAGATATAAGTCTCAGAGAGTACCTATTGTAGGAAATTGAATGAAAACAACTTCTAAAGAAGAAATACAAATTACTAATAGACATATAAAAATATTCAAATATACTAGTACTAAAAGAAATTAAAAAGTAAATAACAATAAGATAGCACTGGCTAATATTAACAAGTCTAATAATAGCTAATGTTTAAATGGTAGCTGGGAAATGGGCCTTTTTGTTCATAGGCTCATGACTGGGATAGAAATTTCCGTTGTTTCTGAATGACAAGTTGCCAGTATCTGTCAAAAGCCTTAAAAATGTGTGTAAATTTTGACCCTGTAATCACTGTTTTCAGAATGTATCCCAAGGAAATAATTGCACAAATACTCAGAAATGTAGAGACTGCTTTGCAGTATTTTTTCTAAAGGTAAAAATTTTAAACAATATTAAGTAGCATAAACGAGTTACAGCTGCAGTGACAATATTTTCCAAAACTAGCCATCACAGTATTTCCACTCTCAAATGCTCAACCTCAACCTTACCACACTCCCATTTAGAGTTTGAGTCTATTTTTCTTCCCCTTGAACCCAGGCAAGACTTTGTGACTCCCTCAATGAATAGACTACAATGAAAGTGACGTTGGGTGATTTTCAAGTTGGTCAAAAAAGGCAACATTACTTCCACTTGGCTCCCTCTTTTTTGGGGTATTTCTCCTTTGAAACCCAGCTACCATGTTGTGAGAAGGCCCAGGTGATGCGGCAAGGTCACAAGTAAGTGTTGTAACAGACATCCCTAGCTTAGGTTCCTGCCAATAGCTAGCATCTGCTAGTAATACGAGAGATTTCAGATGATTTCAGCCTCCATAATATTTTTTAATAAAATTTTTTAAGGCTACAAGAGAAGCACTAGGGTTCCACTAGAAAAAAGAGAAGGTGGGGAGTATGTTGCCACTGTAGATTCCGCAACTGATTCCAGCCTCCACTCTTTAAGCCACTACAGCTAGTTTAATAGAACAGAGACAAGTTGCTGAGTCTGCAAAATTGCAGAATTATGAGCAAAATAAATGTTGTTAAGTCACTATATTTCGAAGTGGTTTATTACATAGCCATAGTAAATGAAATAATAACACATGTAAAAACGAAATTCTTGAGGCAATTTTAAATGAAAATATAAAACTAATATTTTTATAGCATTTACAGAAAATGACAAGTACATAAGAGTATAAATAATTACATTCCATGTATGTGTGCACAAAAATACACATAAATACCCAACAGCCATTGTGTGTATGCACAGAAAAACATATTGATAAATATATATCAAAATGTCAAGAGTGGTTATCTTCAAATGTTGGGAATATAGGGATGATTTATACTTAATTTTTATGCTTGCTCATCTTCCTTATCTTGCCATATTTTCTAATTTTTCTGCAAGCGGACATTGATCATTTGTTTAATAGAGACTAAATAAATTTGGACTTAAATTAAAAATCAACTGATGAAGCACAAAATATAGAGGAACCTAGCTCAACAGTTGTTCATAAAAAAAAGACAGGTGTTTTAGTTGATTGCAAGTTTAAAACCAGCCAACAGCGTGCTGTAACTGCCAAAACGTTAATGCAAACTTAGGTAGCAATTAAAGAATGTAATTGTCCAGAGGACCAGAGGCAAAGTTCTACTACATGACACATTGAGTAGATCACACTTTGAGACACCAACTTTTAAGAAGGACAGCAACTCGGTTTCTTCCAGGAGGCTGCCAAGGATAGTGGTAACGTCTGTAATGGAGTTATCAAAAAACAATAGAAAAAACAGAGAATTCTGTTGGAAAAGAGAAAATCTAACAGAGAGAGATATGGAAACATGGGTTAGTCTTCTTCTGCATAATTTCAGAGAGTAAGAGTTAAACGGTAAATGAAAACTTCAAAGAGACAGATTTGGCTTAGCCTAAGACAATACTTTCAATTAAATTGAGCTATTCAACAATTGGTAGAACACCACAGAGCATAATGAGTCCTTGTCTCTGGTGTTCTTGAGATTCCCAAATGTCAGGATGTTTAGGGAACAATGCACTTCATGGGCGATTTAGCCAGGTATATTTAAAATCCTGTTCCTGCCAAAATCTACAAAAGTCTCTATGATAGGATCAGAGTTGCAACAGTATACTATCTGGGTAGTGCTCTGTAAAGTCTCTCTTTAGCATCCCTTTCCCTAAGAGCCTGATTTTCTGAATTCCCAGTCTTTGCTAATTAGCACAGATGAGCTAAGGTTGGCAGTGATTTTCTGAAAATTAAAGACTCATATTTCTGAAGATGATGTGTATCTTAATTAAGTCTTCTCATTAAAACTCCCTAGCTTCGATTGTCAGTGTCTGTCTTTACACAGCACGTAGTAGACTCTTGCCCATTTCTTATGTAGTTTGATTAATGTAGACAGCTCGTCTTAGTTATTTCAGCCCCACAAAGGGAATTTTTAGGCCTTGTGGTCCAAATGGACTGAATGAAGATCTGCTTCTTATGTATTTCTTTAAAGTGTGCTTCCTGACATACCTGAAACTGTTTGGATGTTAATGTGAGATTTTATCAAGTTGTTTGAAGGAAAAAGATACACTTTTATCTTTTTCTACTAACAGGTATTAGGAACTGATTTAAACATAGCATTTGGATGAAAAATGATATCCTCTATGAGTTTTGCTGGGACCCATGTAATCTTCCTACCATGCAAATCCTCACCTCTGGTTTTGCCCTCTCTTCAGATATAGCTAGCATGGATGGATTTCAGGTCGGGTTCGCATTCACTATGAAACTTACCACTATACTAAGACATAGGCACAGATCTCTAAACCAATGATAGCTGAGCCAATTGGTCCTATACCTCTCTTTCCACTTCCTTTTGGTCTTATAAACAAATAGAATGACTCTAGAGGTGTTATGGAATTAACAGCACACTCCCATAAAATATATAGTCCTATTACTTTGACTTTTATCTAGATACCTTCAAATATCTGGACCAGAAGACAATCTTATGGTATCTAGAAAATGATTAAATTTGATTTTTAAACTGTACCTAAAATAAATTTAGATAATTCTTAACACTATAATTGAATCTAAATCTTATATAATAATGGGAGAGAAACCCTGTGTCTAATACTCAGGAGAAAATCAAGATAATAGATATTTAAATGTTTTATTTCTTGGAAACAATGTATATCTAACAAAACAACTTAAAGCATTTGCTGTTGAAATTTAAAACGAAAAATTCCCAGTTAAAATGTATAAGATCAGAAGCAAAGAAAAATAAAAGCTGTATTATAATATATATATATTACATGTGCCATTTACTGCCAATTGAGGCATAAATCACATTTATATAAAATTATTTTAAATTAAGGATAATGCATACAGCTAACTTTTGCTACACTGGTTGTGAAAAAAACTCAAATACTTGGCAAATTGGTGAAATGTTCTTTTTCTTACAGGAACATTCATATAATGTTATGTGGGAGAGGAAGACTTGCATTGTTTCCTCTTTGCCCCCTTGAATGAGATCCAGTCAATTGAATTTATCAGTTAATTCCTGCTAGAGACTTTTGTTCACATGGTTGGCAGCCCCTGAGTGCTATTACTTTTTATTGATTTAGCAGCAAATAAATATTCATCTTATTGAAAAATCTGAATAAGATATGGAAACAAAAATGAACAACTAAAATCTCCCTAAAAATGTAATGAAAATTCACACTTTAGCTTAATAATGTCAAGTATAAAGGATTAGAAAATGAATGTCCTTATGGAACATGATGTTTCTTTCACTGTCAAGTGGGAGCATATATTTAAACATATAGGTATTTGAATATTATATACTCACCTGCATAGTGGATTGATGATTGGTTTTGGGAGAATCCAAAGTTAGAGGTCAAATTTGTAGTTATTACTAAGCATATATTGAGAAACCATGAACATGTTATCAGATCCTGTCACCTTTTCCACCTTTGCTCTACCCCTAGTCATCATATTCCATGGTAGGTTGTAGCAACGGTTGACCTTTATGGGTTTTGGAGGATAACAACCTGGTTCCAATCTCAGTTCTGTCACTTATCTGCTGTGTGACTTTGGACAAGTTACTTAACACTTTTACATTCCAGATTCTTTATCTTTAAAGTGGGGCTAACACTGCTACCTCATACTTTTTTGAGGATTTAATAGATGAATGCAAGTAAAGTGCTTAGTGAAAGGCCTGGCACCTAGTGGAGGATTTGATAATCATGGTTGTTGCCATTATTACTTTAATAGTGTTTGGTGCACACAAAGGAAAGAAAAAGCAAGAGCAAATCTTGCTCTTTGCACAGATTTTGCTCTCCATTAGTTTATGTCTGATTGAGCAGGAATTTTCTTTTCCATGTATTCTGTAGTTGCTATTGTTCATTTTTATACATTTCAGCCTTCTTTTCAAGAGAATAATGTACCAGTTTTGAAGATTCACTACATAAAAGTGGCATCTGTCAGCTATATCCCTAAGAAACTGTTCTAATTTACAGGAAGCAGGTGTTTGACTACCAAATTTCTTTAGTCAGTGATGCGTAATTTTTTTTTCTAGTAAAAGTGTTTCAGAGAAACCAAAATAATAATTTCTTTCTTCTTAGAAAATAATCTATACATTATAGTTTCTTTCTTTTAAACGATTTTTTATCTTTATTTTATTTCAATAGTTTTTGGGGTACAGGTGGTGTTTGGTTACATGGATAAGTCCTATAGTAGTGATTTCTGAGTTTTTGGTGCACCCGTCACCCAAGCAATGTACACCATATCCAATATGTAGTCTTATCCCTGACCCCCTTCCTACTCTTCCCCACAAGTACCCAAAGCCCTTACATCCTCATGGCTTAGCTGCCACTTACAAGTGAGAACACATGATGTTTGGTTTTCCATTCCTGAGTTACTTCACTTAGAATAATGTCCTCCAGTTCCAAGTTACTGCAAAGGCCATTATTACATTGTTTTATGGCTCTGTAGTATTCCATGGTGTATACATAGCACATTTTTAAATCCACTCGTTGATTGATGAGCATTTAGGTTGGTTTCATATGTTTGTAATTGCAAATTCTGCTGCTATAAACATGCTTGTGCATGTGGCTTTTTCATGTAATGACTTCTTTTTGTTTGGGTAGATACCCAGTAGTGGCATTGCTGGATCAAATGGTAGTTCTACATTTAGTTCTTTAAGGAATTTCCATACTGTTTTCCATCGTGACTGTACTAATTTACATTCCCACCAGCAGTGTAAAAGTGTTCCTTTTTCAGCACATCTGCACCAACATCTATTATCTTTTGATTTTTTAATTATGGCCATTCTTGCAGGAGTAAGGTGGTATCTTATTTTGGTTTTAATTTGCATTTCCTTGGTAATTAGTGATGCTGAGCAGTTTTTCATATGTTTGTTGGCTGTCTGTATATCTTTGCTTGAGAATTGGCTATTCATGTCCTTTGCCCACTTTTTGATGGGGTTCTTTGGTGTTTTCTTGCTTCTTTGTTTAGGTTCCTTAATGTCATTTGGAGAAAGATTAAATAAAAGATTTAGGTTGAAATATAAACTTGTTGATAACATCTATGTGTCCCCAACTTGATAACTCAGCAAGATACTTTCAGGAGCTTTTAAAAGTAAAGATTCCGGCCAGGCGCAGTGGCTCACACCTGTAATCCCAGCACTTTGGGAGGCCGAGGCGGATGGATCACCTGAGGTTAGGAGTTTGAGATCAGCCTGGCCAACTTGGTGAAACCCTGTCTCTACTAAAAATACAAAAATTAGCTGGGTGTGGTTGCTGCCGCCTGTAATCCCAGCTACTCAGGAGGCTGAGGCAGGAGAATCGCTTGAACCTGGGAGGCGAAAGTTGCAGTGAGCTGAGAATGCACCATTGCACTCCAGCCTGGGCGACAAGAGTGAAACTCCATCTCAAAACAAACAACCAACCAAACAAACAAAACACAAAATGAATAATAATAATAAATAAATAAAATAACACATAAAGATTCCCCTTAAAACTTGGTCCATTGAGATTTGACTGGGTGCAGGAGGAGGTGAAGACCTGGTTACCATGTGGACTAATGGACAGCTTATATTTTGAGCCAAAGGAGGCAGGTGAAAATACCAGAAGAGCACTGAAGTTAAGAACTTGTGACGTCATAAGATCCCTGGGCTTGGCACATCCTTCCCATTTAAGTGATGCTCCGAGTTCCATCTGAACTCCTTTTAATTTCCTTAGGAAAAAATGGGCAAAGCTACAGAGAACTAATTAATGGTCCATTTGTGATACAAAATTTTGCAACTGTGATCAACATGTCTCTTCCAAAGATAAGAATCCATGAGCTATGAGAGTATCTGCCTGCAGCGTGAGAGACCAGGGGCAAAAGATCAAGAACAGGCAAATACCTTCTGTTTGACCAGTATTGTGAGTGAATAGGCCTGATTTAAATATCTGGCTTTAAAGGTACTTACTGCATTTTGAGAATGTGGATGACTTAGGGAGGGTTTACAGGATTATTTTATTAACAACACAGAGGGTTCATTTTATATAACCTTTTTAGCATTTTGAGGTCCTGTTCTGGCTTTCAAAGATGTTTTCATAATTCTAAGACCTGTATTTGAAGTCACAGGGCAGTAGCATAGCCTTTGTTTTGTCGTTTTTGGAAAGAAGCTGTACTTCTTTTAGCTTTCCAAGTTTCAGAAAATGAAGGCTGATCATATATTCTAGTGTGCCTAGAGTTTTGGATTGCAAAAATACTTACAATACTTTTCAGTAACTCTCATCAAATTCTGGAGTCTAGTTCTCCACTCTTTAAATCTGGGACTGACCTTGTAACTTTCCTTAATACGTCAAATATAGTAAAAATGATGAGGTACAAGTTGTTCGAGTTATGAGCCCAGGCTTCAGGAGGTCTTAGGTTCAACTTTTGTTGCCTGTAGAATGCTATGGCTATCATGTGGAAGAGACAGCCCAGTGGATAATAAGACAAGCTGCACATTAGCTGACAACTGCCAGAGCTGTGAGCCTAGAATGATTCAGGAGCTATCTTAGATCATTCAGCCACCAACTGGCCTACATTCTGTCTATGAGCCCACAGAAAATCAGCCAAGCAGGCCAAGCCACAAAATCCTCCTAAGCGACCCATAGAATCATGAAATTAAAAAAAATTATTGTTGTTTAAATCCAATGGTAGTATGCTATGTAGCAAAAGCCATCTGATATGCCTGGGACAGTCTTAGCTTACACCTGTTGTCATAGAGTAATTATTGGCATTGCATCTTTTTAACAATTTTTCATTTTTTTTTAAGTTCTGGGGTACATGTGCAGGATGTGCAGGTTTGTTACATAGGTAAATGTGTGCCATGGTGGTTTGCTGCACATATCAACCCATCACCTAGGTATTAAGCCCAGCATGCATTAGCTACTTTTTCTAATGCTCTCCTTCCCCCTGCCCACCTCCCACAGGCCCCAGTGTGTGATGTTCCCCTCCCTGTGTCCATGTGTTCTCATTGTTCAGCTCCCACTTACAAGTGAGAACATGTGGTGTTTGGTTTTCTGCTTCTGTGTTAGATTGCTGAGGATAGTGGATAATACATCCTTTTATTCTCAAACTATCCTTGTTCGAGTATGTTGTATAGTCAACTTCAGTAAGTAATACCACCATTTACTCATTTGCCAAACAAGTATTTCTTTTGTGAGTTGGATCAAGCAGAAGGCAAAATAACAGTGGCTCATCCTACTACAAGTCTTGTCCTAAGTCATTTTTTGTTTTGTTTTTCAGATTTCACCTTTTTAAAAAAACTCCTTTTGAAATAGACAAATAGACTAATTCTTTCTTACAGGAGTTTTTCTGACGGTGAAACAATATCTTAGAATGATATTCCATAATAACACCTCAGAGTAGCTTTGAAAATGATGAGATTTGCTCCCTATTTGATGTTGAATGATTACAAGACTTGAATTCTGGGGATCAAAACGTCAGTGCTGTTTTCAAAGAAATACTTCTGAGTAGCAGTACACGTGGAAAAAAAAAAGCACAATGCAATTATTCTGTTAATAAAGTGACCACACACAGTCGTATATTACAGTAGAAGCACATTTCACAATGGCTTTCTAAAGTAAATCAATATGTAAAATAATTCAAATAAAATGATACAAGCTACACTTTGTTTTGTAGTATATTTTTCTCCAAAGGCATAGATATAAAATTTACAAAATACGTATTTTGATGTTTATAAATTATCCGAAATACTTTCTTTGCTAAACAGGGCTGGCCATGTGCAAGACTGTGATATTGACAATTTGGGCCTTGGCTTTCCTCCCTTTATTTGGCACTCCTTGCCAAGTGGAACACAACACACATTTCAGGGTAGGTAGGATTTGCTCTGTCTTTTCTTTTAACTGACAATATGACATATGCACATCGTAAACCTTTCAAACACTACAAAGATAAACATTTAGAGTAAAATATTAATCCTCCTCTCACTGTAGATCCTAAGTCCTGCAGTCCTCTCGGGAAGTAGCCTCTGCTGAGTTTCTTTTACATGCCTTTTCTGTGCATATGAATATATATTTTAAATACAGATAGATGGTATGTATCTTAAACATCAAAAAGAATGTCTTCTCGCCCCTTTCTTTGCGGAAGCACCATGGCGACTGGGACCCTGTACACATATCCTGAAAACTGGAGGGCCTTCAAGGCCCTCATTGATGCTCAGTACAGCGGGGCTCAGGTCCATGTGCTGTCCGCACCACCCCACTTCCACTTCGGCCAAACCAACCGCACGCCTGAATGTCTCCACAAATTTCCTGCCGGCAAGTTTCCAGCATTTGAGGGTGACGGTGGGTTCTGTGTGTTTGACAGCAATGCCATATGTGAGCAATGAGGAGCTGCGGGGAAGTACACCCGAAGCAGCAGCCTAGGTGGCGCAGTGGGTGAGCTTTGCTGATAGCGGTAGAGTGCCCCCAGCCAGTGCCTGGGTGTTCCGCATCACGGGCATCATGCACCACAACAAGCAGGCCACTCAGAATGCAAAGGAGGAAGTGAGGCGAATTCTGGGGCTGCTGGACGCTTACTTGAAGATGAGGACTTTTTTGGTGGGCGAATGAGTGACTGGCTGTTATCACAGTCGTCCGCACCCTGTTGTGGCTCTATAAGCAGGTCATAGAACCTTCTTTCCACCAAGCCTTTCCCAATTTTGTAATATATTTTATTATATTTATAATATATATCATTATTATAATATGTAATTTATATATAAAATATACGTTATTATACTATATATAATTTATATATTATATATAATATCATATAAAATATTTTGTAATATATTGTAAAATATTAAAATAATACAATATATAATATATTTACTATATATATTATAACCGCTGGTTCCTCACCTGCATTAACCAGTCTCAGTTCTGGGCTGTCTTGGGGGAAGTGAAACTGTGTGAGAAGATGGCCCAGTTTGATGCTAAAAAGTTTGCCGAGAGCCACCCTAAAAAGGACACCCCGCGGAAAAAGCAGGGTTCACAGGAAGAGCAGCAGAGCCCCAGGCTGAGTGGAAGGAGGAGAAAAAGGCAGCTGCCCCTGCTCCAGAGGAGGAGACGGATGAATGTAAGCAGGTGCTGGCCGCTGAGCCTAAGGCCAAGGATCCCTCCGCTCACCTGCCCAAGAGTACCTTTGTGTTGGGTGAATTTTTATTTTATATTGATTGGTTGATTGAGGCGGAGTCTCACTCTATCGCCCGGGCTGGAGTACAGTGAGTGGTGTGATCTCGGCTCAAGGCAACCTCCACCTCCCCGGTTCAAGCGATTCTCCTGCCTCAGCCTCCTGAGTAGCTGGATTACAGGTGCCTGCCACTACGCCCAGCGAATTTTTTGTATTTTTAGTAGAGACGGGGTTTCACCATGTTGGTCAGGCTGGTCTCGAACTCCTGACCTTGTGATCCGCCAGCCTCGGCCTCCCAAAGTGCTGGGATTACAGGCGTGAGCCGCCGCACCCGGCTGTGTTGGATGAATTTAAGCGGCAGGGACTCCAACAATGACACACTCCTTGTGGCACTGCCATATTTCTGGGAGCACTTTGATGAGGATGGCTGGTCCCTGTGATACTCAAGAGTATCGCTTCCCTGAAGAGCTCACTCAGATCTTCATGAGCTGCTATCTCATCACTGGAATGTTCCAGCGACTGGACAAGCTGAGAAAGAATGCCTTCGCCAGTATCATCCTCTTTGGAACCAACACTAGCAGCTCCATTTCTAGAGCCTGGGTCTTCTGAGGCCAGGAGCTTGCCTTTCCGCTGAGTCCAAATTGGCAGGTGGACTATGAATCATACACATGGCGGAAACTGGATACTGGCAGTGAGGAGATGTAGATGCTGGTTCGAGAGTACTTTTCCTGGGAGGGAGCCTTCCAGCATGTTGGCCAAGCCTTCAATCAGGGCAAGATCTTCAAGTGAACATCTCTTGCCAACGCCTACCTGCCTGCACCTGCCCCTTCAGGGAGATGGGGGTCATTAAAGGAAACTGAACATTGAAGAAAAAAGAGTCTCTTCTCTCCCACATTGCTTCCTTACTTTGGACAACTTTCTTAACCTCTGCTTGTTTCAGATGCCTCATCCACATAAAATTCACATAACATCACAGAATTAATTTGGAATTAATTTGTATTTTTAATAAAGCTCCTGGAAAGGTCTCTGACACAAAACGGAGCACTTTGTGTTAGCTATTATTGCTATTTACACTTTTGCCCAAGATCTTGCATTGGTAATGGACATAGTTACACTTGGAATCCAAATTATTCCAAATTTTTTAAAAAGTTCTATAATACAGACTGTAGAGACAGGGTAATTAGCTGGGCATGGTGATATCCACCTGTGGTCCCAGCTACTTGGGAGGCTAAGGGAGGAGGATCCCTTGAGTCCAGGGGGTCGAGGCTGCAGTGAGCCGTGATTGTGTCACTGCACTTCAGCTTGGGTGACATGGCAAGACCTTGTTTCAAGAACAACAACAACAACAACAACAAAACACCAAAATCAAACAAACAAAAATCAGATTGTAAAACGCTTCATGAATAGACAGATTTGTACTAAATTCAAAATAGGATTAAAAAATCCTTTAAGCATATGCTTAGACTATACAGCGTATTCACTACAGAGCAAAATGTACCTTTCCTTAGGTACTTTTGCTTTAATTATAAATAGCAGAAGAAAATAAAGAAAAACACATAGGCTTTTTGTGTATTTCTTTGAATTTGTCCATTTGCTAATTTATTCATTCACTGTACACTTAATCTATATCTGACACAGACCTACATGAAAAAGAGGCAAATAAAATAGGCACAGTCTTTATTATCATGGAATTTGCAGGATGGGGGAGAAGACACTTCATAGTGAAATAATTATATATACGATATTGAAACAAAAGGTGAAATGCAAGGGGTGTGTTTGTGTGTGTGTGTGTGTGTGTGTGTGTGTAAGTATATGTATATAACCTGGTCTAGTCTTGGGTGTGGCAGAGGCCTTTTCTTTGGTATTTTGAAGGAAAAATATTTTGATCTAAGAATTTTATTTCCACCAAATTTGTCATTTAATTCTGAAAGGAATACAATTATTTTCTGTTATTGAAAGGCTTATGAAATATACCACACCACTCGTATGCTCTCCTAACACACATTATTGGATGATATATTCCAATAGAACCTCTTATTCTCTCCTTTTCTTGACAAAGCCCTTTTTTCTTCCTATTTGTACAGAAACACACAAAGTCAAAGTGGAGTGCTTCCAAAAGTTTTTGTTTTCTTACTTATAGAGTTTGTGTTAATTTATGCTAGTGTTTTAGTTTTAGTGTATGTTGTTACTAAGCATTTAATTTTATATACAATAATTATATATATATAAATAAAAATGTTAGGTCTGTGGTATATCTATGAAAGTGAAAACAATGATCCGAGTTCACATAAAGTAACCATAATTTACTTGATCTGTCTCATATAGGTGCACATTTCAATATTACAAATGTAAACTTTTGCTATTAGACAATATACTGCAATGAATAAGCTTGTGCATACACAGGTTGAGTATACCTTATCTGAAATGCTTGGGACCAGAAGTGTTTTGTATTTTGTATTTTGGAAATTTGCATATGCCTAATGAAATATCTTGGGGAACCCAAGTCTATACACGAATTCATTTATGTTTAATACACACCTTCTATACATAGCCTGAAGGTAATCTTATACAACATTTTAAAGAATTTTGTGCATGAAACAAAGTTTGTGTATCCTGAACCATCAGAAAGCAAAGATGTCACTGTCTCAGCCACATTTGTGAACAATCTGTGGTTGCCATCATTCCTCACTCTGAATTTATATGCTGCCAATAAGTAATCATTGTTTTACTCTTATTCCCACATAAGTACTTAACAGTAAAATATGTGACATAGCCTTCATATAGTGAAAAAATGATGTGTTCAGGGTAACAAAGCAGTGCAGTAGCATCATCAGAATACTTGCTGTTGAACAACAGCAACAACAGACAACAGCAAACTTTCAGTCTCCACATAGGCATTCAAAAAATGTAGTATTTTAACCATTTCAGATTTTTTTTTATTCAAGATACTCAACCTGTATATCATTTTTCACCTATGCAAGTATATGTGAGAAATATGTCATATGTTGGATTGTTGTGTGAAATATTTCTGCAATTTTGATAGTTATTGACAAATTTTTGTTAATTAGAATAGCACCAGTGTCTATTCCAATCAGCAATATATGAGGATACCTGTTTGCCCATAGCCTCACTGATGGAGTGTTTTCTTGAACTTTTCAGTTTTTGCCAGTGTGGTAAGATAAAATGGCGTCTCAGAGTAGGCTTAATTCCTGTTTTTTCATTATTAGTTAGAGCATCCGTTTATGTTTAAAGACTGCTTGCATTTTTTTATTTCCATAACCTTTGCCCATTTTTCATTTTTTCTTATTTTTAGAGATTTATATATTCTAGCAAGAGTCCATGTTTGTCTGTGACAGAATCATAAATATTTTTTCTGGGTTGCTCTTTGAATTTATTTATGGTATTTCTTGACGTGCAAAAAGGTTTTTCTTAAAGTTTCTTATGTGGTGAAATTTTTTTTTTCATGATAGAACTGATTTATTTATAAAATAAACTTATTCTTACTGTACTTGGCCTGATTATTTGCATAAAGTGTAGCAAGAATAGTTATTTTTCACTTAGGCTTTTTAAATTGGCTTTGACAGAACTCTGTTCGATGAAGAATCTCAGATAAGACTTTTAAAAAGTCGAGCCCAGCCATGGGTTTGTACCCTCAAATACTTATGAGTTGGGCAAATTCCTATGTGGTGAAAATTATCAGTCTTTTCTGTGAGAGTTCTGAATCTCAAGTCATGATTAGATCATCTTTTTCCACTCTAAGTTTATATAAAAGTTCTCCGTAGTTTCCTTCAGTATTTCAATAGCTTCTTTATTTTTATAATTGAATCTCTGCTTGTAGTTATTAGTTGTTAAGTGTATCAGAAAATAATCCAACTCTAATTCTATTATAGATCACTAGAGCAGAAATCTGCGTGCAAGGGGAGTTTGGCTCTGGTGGATACCTGTAGCTTTGAGGAGGGCTTCCAATAAGCTGCAACCCAAAAGTAAAGGTCAACTGGATAGATAAACACCCTTGCAAACTCTCAAGTCAGCTTTGGGACATTTCAGTTTCTGAAAGTAGATAAAGGAAATCCCATGTTTATATTGCTCCGGCAGAAACAAAAGATAAATCATCTCTAGAGGAAAGTGACACCATCTTAGGTCAAGTAAAATTATTTATGCAGCCAGTTTTGCAAAAACAAGGTCTGGAACATAAAAGTATCCAAGATATCCAGGCATATAAACGGGAAAGACTAACTGAACAAAATCTAGCGGAAACAAGCATCAGAAAAGATTCACAGGGCTCCAGATACTGGATCTATCAAAACTCCTAAAATAACAATTTTACTCTGTTAAAGGACACATAATATAAACTAGAAAATCTGGCAGAGAACTGAAAACTATAAAATATTGAAATTTTAGGACTAAAGTATCATAGTCAACTTTGGAAATAAGTGATAAAAGTTTAGCAGCACATTAAGTACTGTTGAGAGTAGCGTTTATTAACTATTAATAATATACTGGTTAGAAGAAGATACCCAGAATGAGCATTGACACTTCAAAACAGAAAGTAAGAGTTTAAGATATGTAAATGGAATTATTTAGAGAGAGAAGAGAGGTAATGCAAATTTAAGAGAAATACAAGAAAATGTTAAAAGTAGCTGAATTTAAAGAAGACAGATGAACTTAAAAGCAGCAATGATCACTGGCAAGTAACTTCTTGCCAGGAAAAAAATGCCAATCAAAATCCTTTATTGAGTGAAAAATTTCATTGAGAATGAAAATGAAATATATAAACTTTGGGATGAACAATAACTGTGAACATTTGTAATCAGTAACACAGCACCAAAGGAAACACTAAAGGGTCTTCAGGCAGAAAAAAAAATTCCAGATGAAAATGCAAAGATGCAGGAGGAAAGAAGAAACAATGGAAATTGAAATTGTGTGGTTGAAACCACTTTAATTTCCATTTTTATTTTAGTTGAAGTTCCGTAATTAGGTTATTTCTGTCTCACTGACTTTTTTTTTTCATAATTTCTGTGGCAATTCCCTAAATAGATCCTCAAGAAAGTTCGTAGAGACAATATTTCTAGAATTATTGAACATTACATTTGTAGGGCAGCTTGTCCTACAAAATGTGGCTTTGTACTTTATATCCTGGTTTTAATAAAGCCTGAGCTTATGCTTTCTCTTTTAATTATCTTTTAGATATTGCTCAATACTATTCTGGTATTTTCTATAGCTGCAGAGAAATTTGAATCCTACCTTATTTTTTTCCTCCTATTTGTTTCTGTATGGTTAAAGTCTAACAACTTGACTAGATTGTAGCACAGTATTAATCATTCTGGGTCACTTCCCTAGCTGACAGTGTGTTCTTCTAGTATGTGTATTTAATAAAATTTTTCTAGAATTGTATAAATATTTATTCACTTGTTCAAGACTCCCATTATTATTTTGCCTGTATTCTATCTTTATTACAGTATCTCTAATTGTTCCTATTTGTGTCTTCATCTCCATTCTTCACGCTTGACACTTAAACTTTTACACTCTGTGCCCCCTACTATATATTTTTACGTGTTTCTGCTCTCCTTTGCGTTCCTTCAAATTTTGTCTTCATTTTTGCATTTTTTTTCTTTCTTTCTACTTCTGTCCCAAGTTCTAACAGATCACATTTTATTTCTTCTGTTGTTTCACTCACTATCCTTGTTCTGGATTCCTGTATTTCTGTTTTTGACTTCCTTTACAACATGAATGGCTTCATTTAATATTTTAAAAAAATTATGACAAAATAACTAGCACAGTTTTCATATTGCTTATGACTTTACTTTCTGAATGTGCTTCGTCTACTGTTAACATTCATTGCTATTTTCCACATTTTTAAAGTATCTTCTAAATGCTTTATTTCTGTAAGCCATCTTTCTCTGATTTTTGGTGATTTGATTGGCTTTTATTTTTATGCTGTCCAAAATCTTAATTTTATTCTGAGTCAGAACTTTACTATGTGAATTTTTATAAATACTCAATTCGAATTTATCTATAATTTCATTCTGTGTATTTATGGAGAACTTACTGTATATCAGTGTTCTTTGCTTTCTCAGCATTTATAAGATTAGAAAGGGGAAAAATTAAATAAATGCATCCAATACAGTGTGTGCTAAGTACTATGAGAGAAGAAATATAGGATATTATGAAAGCACATTAAGAATATTAAACATTTATGTTCTTCTAATATATTATTGCACAAATCCTGCATTTTTGGAAGCATAAAAAATTCTATCCTTAGCAAACTAATGCAGGAACAGAAAACCAAATACTTCATATTCTCACTTATAAATGGGAGCTAAATGGTAAGAACTCCTGGACACAAGGGGGCCTATTGGAGGGTGGAAGATGGGAGGAGGGGAGGATCATGAAAAATAACTAGTGGGCACTAGGCTTAATACTTCGGTGATGAAATAATCTGCAGAACAGACCCCCATGACACATGTTTACCTATGTAACAGACCTGCACATGTACTCCTGAACTTAAAAGTTAAAAAATAATTAGGGCAACATTAGTCCCAGTTTATTTTATGGACAAATAAAAACAAGATAACAGCCAAAAATTATCTCATAAATCTCTAATGTTTGGAAGAATCAAGAAACTCTTCCTAGAGAAAGGAATGTCTAAACTGAGATTCAAATCAAAGAATGTTCCAGGCTGAAGTCACTGTTCATTATGGTATATAAAAACAAGAGCGAACAAGAGAGCTAGGTATTGACAGATGAGTTCCATTGCTTTGTTTCTATTTTATCAATCCATAAATAGAATTTATCTATTAAACCCCAAATGTTAGAGGAACAAATTGTATTTTAAATAGGGTTTATTATCTTCTTTTAGAGCTATTCTCAGAGGCAGGAAAAAGATGAAAATGCATCTTAAAATTTTTAAAATATTCTCTTTCTGTGAGAAATTTTAGATTAAATAGTTAATATTCAGAGTTAGAAGATTTCAGGTAACATGATATTTTGGCTGACATTCCAAGAAGAATTTGGAAAATTCTTCCTTTGGAAAAACCCTTGTTGGTTAATGTCATTGCTCTTAATTTTAGTAATACCTAATTGTGCATCATTTTCCAACAGGATCCTGCTAGTCTTTGTCTGCCTAACACTTATACTAGCCAGACTTTGAAGTTTAAAATATCTGTAGAATGAAGTAAAGGCAGCTGTTGATTGCCTTCAGTATTATCCCTTTGAAAGTAATATTTTAGACCCTCATTCATGGATTCTTGCAGTAAATTGCACATTTCACACTACAGGCTGCTATTAATCCTTTCATTTTCTTTAACAATTATCACCTCCATAAGACTGCATTAATTTCCCCAGTATTTCTCTTCTGTACTACAAAATTCTAAAAGGAATGGCAGCGTTTTTGCCTGATGGGTTGAAGAGTTGCCAGCTAATTTCTACTATTATGAAATCCATATGACAAATTTGCAGCGTGACAGCTGCTGGACAGCATTCAGGCTGGCCTGTTGGGTCCTAGTTTATTTCTTTGTGTAGAGAAGATACACGAACATTAGCTAACCTATGGTACTTATGCTACAAATGTCAAAGTCTTGTTATAATTAAATCTTTATAGTATTTCCTTTTATGTGTGAAAATGAAAACATATTTGGGCAACTGTAAATGCATGCTTTTTATTTTTAGAATTGAAACTCAGATTGTTTATTTAATTTGTCTGGCACAGAAAAAAAAGTGAGGAGGAAAACAGAACAACAAATTCATGGTCTCTTTCTCATTCATCCTGAGTTTCCAAATATAATCCCTTTCGTAACTGAGGGCACACACCCAGAGAGTCTAGAAATTTGCAAATTATGATAAACTGCAAGTAGTAATGTGAATCCTTGTTAGTCAGAATAAGAGAATAATCTGACAAATATGAGTTAAGCTGTTTTAAAAACTAATCCTTTTTTTTTTTTTTTCAAAGCATGTGGGTGAATAAAGAAAAGCTAAAGAGGCTAATATTTTATTCCAAGATCCTCTAGGGTCAAACTGGAAATGACAGAAGGGGTGAAAATGGGGGGGAAAAATGACTCTTTGGCTGAGTTAGTTTTCTGTTTCAGAGCCTGGTAGATGTTTAAAGCTCTTCCTCTCATATGCACTTTCATAGATTCTCGTGATGCAGGTAATGCAATTTTCTCTGCCTGGCCTTCTACCTTCCTACTACCCGCTTCCTGGTTTTCTGGTGGTCTGCTTTACTTAAACTTTCTCTGTGTATCCAGCAGAGCGTGGCGTTTAAGATAACTGAGCTGGGGTGCTGGAGTTCAAATCCTGATTCTACTGCTTACTAGTTGTGTGACCTTGCACAAGTTATTTAATATCCCTTGCTTCATTTTCTTTATCTGAAAATGGAGATGGTAATAAGTAGAACTAATTTCATTGATATGCTGAGAGGAAACTTTCTATCTAAAGACCTATCAGATCATCTGATCTGTCCATCTATCCATCCCATAGAACCGTGGTGTAAGTATTCATTATCATTATTTTCCCTATAGAGCATCCTACAATGGCTTCAGTTGAGTTTTCTCTCACATGTTCCACTACAGGTCCATTGGAAACACTCATGCCTTTTTTTACCACAAGCAAACACCGGCTGTAAGTAAGGCCTAACATGGCAGTAACCTTTCTTTTGCTCACTTTGCACCACTGGCACAGCTGTCTGGTGTCTCTGCCCATTAGATTTTCCAGTCAATCATCCCCCACCTAACTTCAGGAGACACATGTTTTCTGAGCAGCCTTACTTAAGACTCTCTGTGATTAAGATTAAAAGATTGAAACTGGATGCCTACTTATTACTATATACAAAAATTACCTAGAGGTGTATTAGAGACTTAAATGTAAGACGTCAAACTATAAAAATCCTAGAAGAAAACCTAGAAAATACCCTTCTCAGTATTGGCCTTGGCAAAGAATTTATGACTAAGTCAGAAAAAGAACAAGATCATGTCCTTTGCAGGGGCATGGATGAAGCTGGAGGCCATTATCTTTAGAAAACTAACACAGGAAATGGAAAACCAAATACCACATGTTTTCACTTATAAGTGGCAGGTAAATGATGAGAACATATTAACACATAGAGGGGAACAACACATACTGGGGCCTTTTGGAGGGTGGAAGTTGGGAGCAGAGAGAGGACCACGAAAAATAACTAATGGGTACTAGGCTTAATACCAGTGTGATGAAATAATCTGTACAACAAACCCCCACGACACAAGTTTACCTATGTAATAAACCTGTGTATGTATCCTTGAACTTAAAATAAAAGGTAAAAAAAAAATTTATGGCTAAGTCTTCAAAAGCAATTGTAATAAAAATAAAAATTGATAAGTGAGACCCAATTAAACTAAAGAGATTCTGCATAGCAAGAGAAACTATCAAGGAAGTTAACAGATGTATTCTCAAACTATGCATCCAACAAAGGTTTAATATCTAGAATCTATAAGGAACTTCAACAAATCAATGAACAATAAGCAAGTAACCCCATTAAAAAGTGAGCAAAGGACATGAACAGACATTTCTCATAAGGAGACATACAAGTGCCAACAAACATGAAAAAATGCTCATCATCATTAACCATCAGAGAAATCAAAATCAAAATCAAAATGAGATACCATCTCATGCCAGTCAGAATGGATTTGTTTAAAAGGCCAAAAAATAGCAGATGTTGGTGAGACTGTGGAGAAAAGAGGACACTGTTGGTGGGCATGTAAGTTAAGTTAGTTCAGCCACTGTTTTTGAAGATTTCTCAAAGAACTAAAGGTTGAACTACCATTCAACCCAACGATCCCATTACTGCGTAAATCCCCAAAGGTAAATAAATCACCCTACCAAAAGGACACATGCATCCATATGTTCATCATAAGTCACAATAGCAAAAATATGGAATCAATCCAGGTACCCATCTATGGTGCACTGAATAAAGAAAATGTGGTTCATATACACCATGGAATACTGTGCAGCCATATGACAAAATCATGTCCTTTGCAGGAACGTGGATGCAGCTAGAGGCCATTATCCTAAGTGAACTAATGCAGACACATAAAACCAAATGTACCACGTTCTCACTAATAAGTGGGAGCTAGACTGGGTGTGGTGGCTCACACCTGTAATTTCAGCACTTTGGGAGGCCAAGGTGGGTGGATTACGAGGTTAGGAGATCGAGACCATCCTGGCCAACACGGTGAAACCCTGTCTCTACTAAAAATACAAAAAATTAGCCGGGGGTGGTGGCGGGTGCCTGTAGTCCCAGCTACTTGGGAGGCTGAGGCAGGAGAATGGAGTGAACCTGGGAGGTGGAGCTTGCAGTGAGCTGAGACTGCTCCACTGCACTCCAGCCTGGGCAATGCAGCGAGACTCTGTCTCAAAAAAAAAAAAAAAAAAAGGTAGGAGCTAAACACTGGTACACATGGAAATAAAAATGGGAATAATAGATGCTGGGGACTACTAGAGGGGGAATAGAGATAGAAGGGAAAGGGCTGAGAAGCTGCTTACTGGGTACTATGCTCATTACCTGGGTTACAGGTTCAGTCATTCCCCAAACCTCAGCATCATGCAATATACCTTTCCAACAAACTGTGCATGCACCTTCTGAATCTAAGATAAAAGTCGGAAAATTTAAAACATTTTAAAAAGTCTGATAAAAGGATTAATTTTAGAAACAAGCCCCACATGATACCGGAAGCCAGTGGAATGTGCCGAAAATTACACTTACTAGAAATGGAGAAGAAAAATCTGTCATTATTTCCAGATGACATAATTGCATACATAAAAATCCAACACAGTAAGACATTAGAATTGAGAAATATATTTAAATTTTTGTTGCTTTCACTGGAAAGAGTATCCATTATAATATTTAATTGATACGGTGATTGTGGAAATCCACAAAATGTGTTTCATGTAGAACTGTTTTTGTGTTTTTTTTTTTTGAGATGGAGTCTCACTCTTTTTCACCTAGGCTGGAGTGCAGGGGCATGATCTTGGCTCACTGCAACCTCTGCCTCTCAGCTTCAAGCGATTCTCCTGCCTCAGCCTCCCAAGAAGCTGGGACTACAGGCATGTGCCACCAAGCTCGGACAATTTTTGTATTTTTATTGGAGATGGGGTTTCACCATGTTGGCCAGGCTGGTCTCAAACTCCTGACCTCCACCCGTCTCGGCCTCCCAGAGTACTGGGATTACAGGTGTGGGCCACCACTCCCTGCCTATTGGTTATTTTTTAAGTTTTAAATTATGAATTTGTTTATCAGATAAAGGCCTATTGAGATTTTGGAATTGAGTTTTTAAAAGAATTTTTCCAATTTCTTACATTTTCAAGCTTACTGATGTAAAGTTTATATTATTTTTTAATGTTTGTGGGTTATGTAATATTGTCTCGTTTCCATCCATATTTTCCCTCTGTTTTTTTTTTTTTTTTTGAGTAGTGTTACCAGAGGTTCATCATTCTGTTAGTCTTTTTATGGCGCATGATTGTAATGTTCTTTATTTTGTTTATTGTATGTTTGTTTTCCATTTCATTGATTTTTGGTTTTAGTTTTATTACTTTCTTTTTTCTGTTGTATAAGTTTTAGTGTGTTGTTCTTTCCCTGAATTAAAAATTATTTTATTTTTAATAGACAAATAATAATAGTATATATTTATGGAGTACAGTGTGATGTTTTAATACATACATACATACATTGTAGAATGATCAAGCAATGCTAATTAACATACAAATCACCTCACACACTGTTTCTTTATGGTGAGAAATATTTAAATTTCCCTACATTTAGCAATTTTGAAATATACGATACATTATTATTAACTGTGGTCACCATGCTATACAATAAATCATCAGAACTTGTTTATCCTAATTGGAAATTTGTACTCTTTGATCAACATCTCTCCACACCCCCATCTATCTCAACCTCGCCAGCCTCTGGTAATCACCATTCCACTCTCTACTTCCATACGTTTGTCTAGGTTTTCACCTTTTCTTGAAATACAGTTTGTCTTATATTAGTGTCAGCTTTTTATTTTTGATAGCCTTTACATGGCATGTTTTAAAAAATCCTTTTTCTTTTAACTGTCCTTTATCTTTTCATACTTAATATGTATCCCTTGTAAACAGTGTAGTTTGGTTTTGTGTTTCTATCAGCCTGACAATCTTTTAAAAACATTTGAAGTATATAGTCAATTTAATCTTCATATGATCAATATAAGTATTGATGTATGGGGGATTTAAATCTACTAGTGTAGTTTCCCCCCTATTTTTCATTCCAGTTTTTCTTTTAGTATATGTACTGCCAAAGTGAGCATTCCCCTATTTTTCTATTTGGTTTTGTTCATTTATTTTCTTCTTTCTTATTTTCTTTTAGAATAACTCACATAATTTCTAAGGATTCCTTTATTCTTCTATTAGCTTTAAATTATACACATATATTTATTATACTTATTCTTAGAAGTTTCCACAGTTCACTTTTTTTCTTTTCTTTTTTTTTTTTTTTTGAGATGGAGTCTCACTCTGTTGCCCAGGCTGGGGTACAGTGGCGTGATCTTGGCTCACTGCAACCTCTGTCTCCCGGGTTCAAGAGCTTCTCCTGCCTCAGCCTCCTGAGTAGCTGGGACTACAGGCACCCACCACAATGCCTGGCTAAATTTTGTATTGTTAGTAGAGACCGGGTTTTACTATGCTGGTCTTGATCTCCTGACCTCAGATGACCCGCTCACCTCAGCCTCCCAAAGTACTGGGATTGCAGGCATTAGCCACCACGCCCGGCCCACAGTTCACTTTTTATTTATATTTTTACCACTTTCTGGACAATATAATAACCTTATATTTTAATTCTACTTGTCTAAGTCCTGAGCTTCGTGCTATTGTTTTCATATATTTTAATTATATACATATACACATACAAATATAAACGTATACATATATGCAAATCTACACACACATACACACATGTTTATATATTTATTATATTTTATTATTATATTTATTTATTATTATATATTCATATATTTATGTATTTATTTATACACAGAAACATACTTCAAACTCCACAAGACATTATTCAGAATGGTGAATATTCATTTAGATTTATCCTCATTTCTATTCCAAATTTCCAAAGGTATTCACCCTTTTACATTACTGTACTTCTACTTCCTGAACTACCTTATTATATCTTTTATTACAGTGTTCCTTGAAATGACTTTTCTTAGATATTGATCTGGAAATTTCCTCATCTGACCGTAATTTTAAGGGTATTTTTTTTTTACCGGCCGTAGGAGTTAAGATTGGCTTTTCTTCCCCCAGTACTTTAAAGCTGTCATTTTATCATCTTTCAACTTACATTATGTCAGCTCAAGTGAGTTCTCAGTCTTGTTGTCTGTCATTCCTGTTAATGTAACGTCCTTTTTGCCCCTGTACCTTCTTTCAAGTTTTTCTTTCTTTTTCACCAAGTGTACAGCCAACGTGTCTGTGTGTGTTTTTTCTTTATTCTATTTGATCTTAAAGCTTTTTGATATCTTTTACAGGTTTGATGTTGTCTGGTTTTATCTGCCCAATATATTTTCAAATATTGTTTCTTTCTGTTCCTTTCTGAACTCCTATTATATGCATTAGATATTTTCAATTATGAAACTCATTTTCTTTATATATTTTAAAATTATTTTTCTAACTTTGTTTCAATCTGTTTATTTTTCTACTTATCTGTTTCCTAGTTAATAATCTTTTTTGTAGTGTCTAATCATTAACGAAACATAGCTATTAAATTTATAATTTGATTTATTGCATTTTTTATTTTCTAAAATTTCCAATGGGTTATTTTAATTAGTTTGTTTCTGAGTAAAATTTTCCACTTTCTTATCTATTTCTTTAACACGATCAGTTATTTTAAAGCTCCTATCTGGTGAAAAGTTATAGAGGCTAGAGATGATGTTTTCTTCCTCCAGAGAGGATCTAATTTTCTAGTAGGCAAGATCATCTTTATTCATATATGAATTGAAATAATTTCAGGATTTTTAAGAACTATTTTAATTCCAGTTTGCCCCTACACTAGAGAACAGCCCTCTCAAGTTCTTAACTGAAAGCATTAAGTGTTTCCCATAGACCTCTTCCTACTTGGAGAATCCCAAATTCCAATTTTTATAACCCCAGAATTAAAAGAGTGTCAAAATCTCTGCATAGTTTTTGAGTTTTCTTTTTTTTTAAAAAAAGGCATTGTTTTTTCTTATTTTCTTGACTTTCCCTCTTATGCCTGTTCAGATCAGTTGTCTGAAAATACCTCCAGGGGAAATTGTATTAGTATGTTACACTCACTTCTTTGTGGTTCCCATTACTTCAGATCTTGGTCTCTCAGATAATGACTGCCTTGGTAGCCTTGTTAACAAATAGCTTTCCAATTGACTATAAAGTTGAAAATACTCATGTAAAATTTCAATTTCTGTAACCTCACAGAATAGTCTCCAGCTAAGCTCTCTTTAAACATGTATTATTCAAAGGGAAAATACTTTGTTAAATTAATTAGCTATTTTATATTTACAGGCAGAACAAATGCATAATGTCTTAAAACTGAACTTTGGGATTGTCTTATCAAAAATAGTGTTAACAACTTTAAAAATAATATCAAGTCCTAACATAGTTTTTCTTATAGCAAATTTAATATTAGCTAATAATTATTAGATGCCTGCTATATGCCAGCTATCATCCTGTATATTTCCCCTAGAATTCATCTTCCACCAAAGTACTATGTGTGATGTACTATTATTTTACAGAGAAGGAACAGAAGCGCAGATAACTTAAGGCATTTGTCCAAGGTCACGCAGTAAGTGACAGAACTAAGTTTTGGTTCTAATCCCAAGCCAGTTTACCACTTATCTATAGGCATGTGAAATCATTAGTAGTAAACTCACAGCCACTAATATTCAGTCCATATAACATACTTTCTCTTCTTTCTAAGTCTTTGTTGTAAAGATTTTATTGTAAGTTGTATGAATGCTTGGTGTGTTTGTGATTAAGTATAAAAATCTTGCCATTTTAAATTGATTTTATATATGTTACAATATAGTGAAACTTAGAATCATAATTGTCTGTTACATTTAAGTATAAATGGAAATGTTTAGAAGTGACAATGTTATATTTTACATTAGAAAATATACTACTATGAAATTTCAAAATCAAAAACTTGAAGTTCTGCTTAGGCTGTCTGTATATTGTATGTTCTCGTGCAAATCTCTTAAATTTTCAGAATACCTTTCTGCATATGTATTTAATATTGGGATAATAACTAGTGCTTCACAGAATTTTTCTGAGGACTAAATGATTCACATGCATAAAAATTTTATGGAAAACAATGTATTTATTAGTTTCTCAGTAGCTTTTATTTTTTATCATAATGATTTTTATTATTGTATATTTAAAAAGGGCATGTGTCTACTAAGGTAAGAGCTTAGGTAAAATAAAAGCTTAACTAAGAGTTACTCTATCACACATTCGTTATTTTTAATAGAAACACCATTATAAAAGCCTGTTCAGCTTCCACTTTAGGTTTGATGCACTGAAAAGTTTAGACTGAAAGTTTTCCACTCTGGGATGGATATAGTTCAAAAGTATAGAAAGTTTTCATAAGTTTGAGCTATATTATTTACAGATCGACTTAAATTTGTGACCCAAGAAATACTAGTGAAATATGAACAGTTGGGAATAAAATGTCTAAAATATGGTCAATAGCAAAATATATTTTAAACAAGTATAACAATCACTCTTATCTTTAATGTAATGACGGATTTACTAGATAAGGGAATACTAGAATCAATGTACCTTCTATTATAAATTCAATAAATTGTTTCATGAAATGCCATATAGCACAGCACAAAAAAATCAATTTCAAAATATCACTATTTAAATGGTATTTATTTAAAAGTCAAAAAAGGTCAGAGGAAAAAGAGATCAGATATAAAAGTTACTCTAAGTTTGGTTGGTAACTAGTCTTTCCACCTTCTGTGCTTTCTGGCACTTTACATAAACTTTTATTATACCATCAGTATAGCGAAGGATCGTTATTTGTCGTTTTTCTCCCCGACTAGACTACAGATCTTTCAAATCAGAGAACCATACTTATTCATCTCTGGATTCTCAGTGCTTAATAAATGCCTCTGAGAAAAAGAATATTGTACATGAAGATTTGGTTTTGATTTTTTTTTTTCTTAGATGAGGAGGAGCTAACAATGTAGAAGTCATTATAGCTAAGAGGGAGAGGCCTGCCGTTACTTCATTTGCAAAACAGATGATTGAACTATAGTCAATATTTCCAAAGTTTTTGTTTTATTTTGAAAATAATTCTAGGAGATTATCTTTCTTCATTGTAATATCTTGGGTACAGTGTTAAGGAACAAGGTTATAGAGGTGGAGTTCTCCCCAAAAGCCTACTCTGCCAGTAAGCACAGGGGATCTGCTAAGGCAAGAACTTAGGTTAGATAAGAGCTCACCTATGAGTTGTGCACTTGTAAATCTGACCACATGAAATATTCTATTACTTGTTTAAAAGAAAAAAAATGCATTTGAAACAAATTGTTGTTGACTTTTCAATATGCACCTATCTTTAAAATAAAAATTCCATAGTAAAACAATTAATTGGTTCAGTAAGATTTATGTTAAATAAATGTTTCATAAAATCTGTCAGTGTATGTTAGTATTAATGCAAAATTGCCTCACATATAATAACTTCAGGTATGTAACTACTTTGACTGCCAGCTGACAATAGTTTATTATATATTTTGAGGAACATTAGCAGCTCCCTGCTAAGAGTATAAACATGGAGAAAGTAGGGCAGAACCACGGGGCTAAATGAATCAGCAATCGAATGTTATTATGAGAGAATTTTTGAGAATCCTAAAAAGAAATAATGTAAAGAATACATTCCCTATTATGTCTAAAAGTAGATATTGTATGCTGAGAAAATTACTCACTCAAAAAAATTGTAGAAGCTCTAGTAATTATCCCACACCAGAGAAATGAATTTCAGATGTTTTGATTTGTCTATTAAAACTTGTTATTCTAAAGCAAATTATTAGACAAAAACTTGCTTGTTTTGAAATACCAAAAATAAGACGAAGAATTCAGGTGTTGGACCTTTATTTCTTAATTTTTTTTAAGAGATAGGGTCTCACTGTTTTGCCCAGGCTGGTCTTGAACTCCTGTGCGCAAGTGATCCTCCTGCCTCACCCTCTAGAGTTGCTGGGATTACAGTTGCACACCACCATGCCCAGCCAGGTGTTGCTTTTAAAAACTTTTCCATAACTATAAATTTTCATGAATTAAGACTAATGTCTTCTATATTCTTAATATAAAGTTGTAAGATGCATAAAATAGCAGTTAAGGAATGGTAAAAGAAAATGAGGATAGTACTTACCAATGTACAAGAAGTCATCTAAAACCAAAATTAGAAGCCATAAGAAATATTGAAATTTTAATTTTAAGATGAAATATTTATAGGTACATTTCCAATATGCCATAGGTGGGGAGAAAGGATCCTTAATTAACTACTTGAAGATTGTCACCTGACAGTGACAAACTCCTACCAAAGATCCTAATTACTGTAAAAAGACTTGAAGTGGTAGCTTTTCAAAAATGTTAATTCAGGAACCAGTAAATAACAAAGAAGAATTATTGCTTATCAAAACTAGCTTTGAACAGTTGATAAAACTTGTCTAGAATTTTAGAAATCATTGAATCAATGGGCTGAGTAGGAAGAGAAAAACATGTCATTGACGATTTAAGAGAAACATATTCTAGTTTTTCCTAATATGGGAAGAAGAACTAAAAAGTCACTGGGATTTATTTTCTGTATATTTGATATTCATGTAAAACTTCTAGGCACTAACAAACCAAGTCCCAGATGTTCAGTAGTATGGACTTTGCAGCAGAGTACAGACAGAAAATGTAAAGTTAAAAGAAGTGGCAGGGGAAGAAAAAAGGAGAGATGAATAAATTTTAAAAAGTAAGTGGCACATATACACCATGGAATACTATGCAGTCATAAAAAAGATGAGTTCATGTCCTTTGCAGGGATGTGGATGAAGCTGGAAACCATCATTCTCACAAAACTTACACAGGAACAGAAAACCAAACACCACATGTTCTCACTCATAAGTGGGAGTTGAACAATGAGAACACATGGGCACAGGGAGGGGAATATCACACACTGGGGCCTATCAAGGGTGGGGGGGGCTAGGGGAGAGATAGTATTAGAAGAAATACTTAATGTAAATGATGGGTTGATGGGTGCAGCAAACCACTATGGCACATGTATACCTATCTAACAAACCTACACATTCTGCACATGTATCCCAGAATTTAAAGTATAATTTAAAAAGTGAGCATTAAAAAGGAACTCTTTGAACTACATTGTGTACAATAACAAGTGGCTTTTACACCATGAAATATTAACGTTTATATTAACTCATTTAATTCTTATATTTTACATCTAAGAAATCAAGTCTTAGAGGTGCTCAAAATTCAACAACAACTGAAAAGCTTAAGCTATTTTGAAAACTATCTGCTCAGATGTTTTCTTAGTTGTTAAAAATAATGGGAACCATTTAAAGACAGAAAATGCATTTTTCCACTAAGCAAGTACTGTTGAACTCTTACTCAGATAGTTAATAAAATGAGGCTACAATAAGAGAGGGCACACAGAGACTGTTGCAAGTTACACAAGTAGTGATGCATATATGGTATTCTTGGAACAACACTGATAATGATGGTTGTTCCTGAACTGAATACAAAATATTCTCAGAAGTATTTTATAAGTGAGATTAGAATACAGATAGGTTTATCTATTTACTTAAACTCAAACACGATTTGCCATCTTGGCTTTAGAGTTAAAATTTTGAGAAACAGAATATTGTCTCTCTACTTTGCCTTTACATTGTGGAGAACAAAGTGATATTAAGTTATATATATATATATCATAAATTAGTATTTTCTTAATTATGCTCATAACTATAGCAACTACAGTCCCCTGAATATAATGATGGTGCGTAGCCAAAATCTGCAATAACAAAGCTATTTAATTTGTAGTCTCCCAAACCAATGTAAATAAAAGTATCTAGCGATTTCATTAATCTTCATTTAAATGGTAAAGTAGGTAAAATTAGTCTTTAATGATACTCTAAATTCCATCTTATTTATTTTATTCCGGTTCAAAGGAATAGTATGCTATTTTGTCAATAAG
Organism: Pongo pygmaeus; assembly: GCF_028885625.2. NCBI lineage: Eukaryota > Metazoa > Chordata > Mammalia > Primates > Hominidae > Pongo > Pongo pygmaeus. Next base: position 123,969,156 of record NC_072379.2, read on the forward strand.
AAGCACATTTTTCATATTTTAACATCTCTGAAATTGAGATACCACTTTAAGTCAGTATGATAACAAAATTATCATTGTCGTGGTTAACTGGCATTTTTTCTCTTGGTGGTATGCAAAAGACTGGTATGTTTTATAATAAATAGTATCCTGGATTTAGTGAAATTAGGTAAATTAGATATAAGGCATAGAATTCACAAAAAATGTCTCCCTAGAGATATGTCTGAATATCCAATAATATTTAGATTGAAAACTGCAGGCATTACTCCTCTTAGGGATGTACATATATAACGTTTCAAAATTAAAAGTGTCAAATAAACTAATGCTGGAATCACAAAGAATTATTTACTAACGTAGACTTTCAGTCACTGTGATAAGTGGTGTTAAATATATTTTTTGTCATGACCTATTTCTGGCACCATTGAAATCTGTTACAGTTGCTTCAATCTTAATTTTTAGACTCTTTGACTACATGACTATGGCCAAAGATTTAGCCTCTTTTAATCACAATTTCTTTATCTAAAAAATGGACATATTCAATCTAACTCATAGGACCATGAAGAGAATTACATGAGATGGCAGATATAAAGAAGTAGCACATATACACCATGGAATACTATGCAGCCATGAAAAAGAATGAGTTCATGTCATTTGCAGGGACATGGATGAAGCTGGAAACCATCATCCTCAGCAAATTAACATAGGAACAGAAAACCAAACACTGCATGTTCTCACTAATAAGTGGGAGTTGAACAATGAGAACACATGGACACAGGGAGAGGAACATCACACGCTGGGGACTGTTGGGGGTGGGGGGAAAGGGGAGGGAGCGTATTACGACAAATACCTAAGGCATGCAGGGCTTAAAACCTAGATGACGGGTTGATAGGTGCAGCAAACAACCATGGTACATGTATACCTATGTAACAAACCTGCACGTTCAGCACATGTATCCCAGAACTTAAAGTAAAACAATTATTTAAAAGAAGCAGCACAGTTCCTATCACATAAATGTTATCAGCTTTTCTTAAAATGTAGCCTTGAAATAAATGATTCTGAAAACTGAAATTTGTCAGAGGTAGTAGGAAGTATTCCTGATGACTGGCTCAGCTTGACAGCAGATCAGGTTGATAAAGTATGTTTGAACTAAACACTGTTAAAGTAGTCTCGAGGATGAATGTCCTCTGCTCATTTTAGTACATGATTAGCAGGACACAACAGGATAAAGGATGAAAAACAAAACTCCTGTTATGAAGTGACTGCATTCATAAATCAAAGGTCCATGCCAGAGTCTCTCAAACAGAAGGGGGAAGCATCATGTTGGGGGCACCACACTGTGAGATGGGCAATGCAGTTAAATACCAAAATACTTTTCACAGCATTTAACACCGGGTGGCTCTAGGCATAATCCTGCATAGGTAGGTAGGTATGTAGATAACTAACTCAGACATTTCCTAAGACTTTCTTAGAGTTTGAAATCTTTAGCACTAGACTCACTTTGGTTTAAATACATGATTTCTAAAAGGCCATTGCACAAATGTACAATGATCACACAGATAGAAGAGATATTTTCTTGACAGTTTAGTATAAATTAGCATGTCAGATTATATAGAGAAGGAAACAGAAACCGCACCAAATAAGGTTGATGGAGATGAGAAAAATTTAGAGTCTCAGGACAAGGAGGGCTAAAACTCTAGCAGCAGGAAAACAAAGTGAATGATCTGGACAGATGGAAGCATCTAACTGCTTTGTTATTGGGAAAAGAATAAATATAAAATTGACGTTCTAAACAACAAGAACTAGACTGATATTTCATTGCTCTGTCTCCAGTTCCTGGCAGGGAACATGGCACAAAACAGGCTTTCAATAAATATTTGTTAAATAAAAAAATGAATAAATGAGACATTTAAAAAATATATTTTAACTGTCTCTATAATTGCTAAAATTTCAAAGACTGTAAAGTAAGTTTAACTTTTGCATACTTATGTAAAACAAGAGCATCACAAAACATAGGTGAATCATGTTGTATCAGTCATATGCTGATTTTCAAAAACTGTAAGGTGACCTGTAAGACATTTAAACCTATGTAGTAAACAAATGACTTAAGATGTCAGGTTCTTTTTTATTTTTTATTTTTTTTACTGATACAAAAAGAGCATTTATTTGGTTTGGAAATGCATTTGTGTGAATTGATGTTGGGGATGGGGGCAGAGCAAAAACAAGATACAGCCTCCTATTTTTTCTTAATAATTGCAATTTTTATTTTAGATACGGGGTACATGTGCTGGTTTGTTATATGGGTATATTGCATGATTTTGAGGTTTAGATGGCAGGTTCTTGAATGCATGGACCGTGCTGTTTTTAATCTTTGTAAACCCAGTGTTCATCACAGTGCATGACATATGATAGGTATTCAATAAATGTTGGTTAAATTAATGGGATTTTAATAAACACAGTTAATCATCCAAAAGCTTTGTGCATATTTTGTCTAATAATCCAGAAAATTGACAGTATAGTTACTGTGCAGACATAGTCAATGGTATGCCTCTCATCTATTGATGTGTTATAATTCGGTTCATTTAATTGTGCTTATGTTTTACTGTGTTGTATTTTCTGAATGAGAATATGTTTGCTCTTTTGCCAAATTTTTTCTCATCCATATTTACATGTATACTGACAAGTTAATGTATTTCAGTGGCCTTATGTTTCTGTTGTACAGCCATGAGATGTTTTCTTTGCAGCATCTGTGTATTTTAAGATATCATTCTGTCTCAGGGATGCCAGTATTTTGTGTAAACGAAAATGAGAAAATGAGATTAAACACGGGTAAAATAAAAGACAGTCTGTAGAGTTTTCTCAAAATATATATTTTAGTCTCTTCCTAGAGATTCTGATTTAGTTTTGCAGGGGAGTGAGGGTTGAGGAAATTAGAATATACTGTGTGGTTTCAGTCTGAATGTACACACACACCTTATAACCACCTCAATTTTAACACTATGAATCTTATCAGGGTGGGGCTAATTGCAATCTGGGAAAGGTGCCTGTGCTTCAAAAACCTTCCCACCACCACAGTTTGATTTAATCCATGTGCTTCCGTTCTCAAACCACCAGTGAATTCACAATCTAACAATATTTACAAATATTTATTTGTGATTTAAAAATCTTAAAAAATGGTAATTAACCCCACAGTAATTGTTATTGAATCTTCTCAAGGAGGTTACTTCTACTCTCATTATCTTGTTTTCAAGTTGATTTAAGATAATACAATGAATTTAAAGGAAGAAATAGTGAGAATTGCATCTAAATGTGGAAGCCAGTGTCAACTGGTGAAGATCTAACTGGTACATTTTTGTTAACAGACTTCCTTTTAATCTGATTATGCCTTTCAGGTTAAAAAATCTCACAGAAGTTTTAGTTCTTTTTTTTTTCAAAAGAAAAAATATTTTATTGTGTGGCTGAGAGACAGTGTTTTTTAAATTATAAGAGAACAAAGATCCTTTTGGTAAACTACATAAAATTTATTCCTTTACAATACTGGCTATAAACCATACTTCCCCTCTTTTACTTTTTATTCTATAAAAGCCAGGATAAATTAAGTGGCAAGAGCAAAACTGTTACCTACAAATTGCAGATAATATGAGTTTATTTTTAAAGCAGAAAATGACTCAATTATTAATTGCTTCAAGGAACTAAGATGGTCATTGTAACAAAGATGTTAACAGCATTGTAATAGATAACAAATTTAGAGAACAAGAGGATTAGATATTAACTTCTTATAGAATATTTGGAATATGGCATTGCAAAATATTTTATAGAAAAATGTGGTGTTATTACACTTACTGAGAACATAGAATTATCTACAGTTCTGGGTTTTAATTAATTTTGATTGTTTTAGAGATAGGAATAAATGGAAGGAATAACTCCAGTGCCTAGAGTGGTACCAAGTACAAAGTTAGTGGACAATATATATTTGTTGAATAAATTTGCAATGGAATATTTTCGGCAGGTTATAAATGTTATAGACAGATATGGATATTAAAAATCCCACATCTTTATCTCCCATTTATTGTATTATTGTATTATTTTAAACTAATGATGATTAGTTTAAAAGTTTTCTTCAATGATGAGACAGTGTCTTCAATATAAAAGACACACAAGTGTGGCTGGCAAGATGGCTGAGTAAAAACAGCTCTGGTCTGCAGCTCCCAGTGAGATCAGCAGAGAAGTCGGGTGGTTTCTGCATTTCCAACTGAGGTACCTGGCTTATCTCATTGGGACTGGTTAGAGAGTGGGTGCAGCCCACAGAGGGCGAACCGAAGCAGGGTGGGGCGTCGCCTCACCCAGGAAGTGCAAGGGGTCAGGGAACTCCCTCCCCTAGTCAAGGGAAGCTATGAGGGACTGTGCCTTGAGTAATGGTGCACTCCGACCCAGATACTATGCTTTTCCCACAGTCTTTGCAACCCGCACACCAGGAGATTCCCTCGGGTGCCTACGCCACCAGGGCTCTGGGTTTCAAGCACAAAACTGGGAGGCCATTTGGGCAGACACCGAACTAGCTGCAGGAGGTTTTTTTCGTACCCCAGTGGTGCCTGGAGTGCTAGTGAGACAGAACGGTTCACTCCCCTGGAAAGGGGGCTGAAGCCAGGGAGTCAAATGGTCTAGCTCAGTGGATCCCACCCCCACAGAGCCTAATAAGCTAAGATCCACTGGCTTGAAATTCTTGCTGCCAGCACAGCAGTCTGAAGTCAACCTGGAATGCTCAAGCTTGGTGGGGGGAGGCATGTCCACCATTACTGAGGCTTGAGTAGGCAGTTTTCCCCTCACAGTGTAACCAAAGCTGCCAGGAAGTTTGTACTGGGCAGAGCCCATCCCAGACCAGCAAAGCTGCTATAGCAAGACTGCCTCTCTAGATTCCTTCTCTCTGGGCAGGACAAATCTGAAGGAAAGGCAGCAGCCCCAGTCAGGGGCTTATAGATAAAACTCTCATCTCCCTGGGACAGAGTGCCTTGGGGGAAGGGTCAGCTGTAGGTGCAGCTTCAGCAGACTTAAACATTCCTGCCTGCCGGCTCTGAAGAGTGAGCGGATCTCCCAGCACAGTGCTCCAGCTCTGCAGAAGGACAGACTGCCTCCTCAAGTGGGTGCCTGACCCCCATGCCTCCTGACTGGGAGACACCTTCCAGGAGGGGTTGACAGACACCCCATACAGGAGAGCTCCAGTTGACATCTTGTGGGTGCCCCTCTGGGACGAAGCTTCCAGAGGAGGGAACAGGCAGCAGTCTTGTTGTTCTGAAGCCTCCAATGATGATACCCAGACAAACAGGAGTGGACCTCCAGCAAACTCCAGCAGACCTGCAGAAGAGGGGCCTGACTGTTAGAAGGAAAACGAACAAACAGAAAGGAATGGCATCAATATCATCAAAAAGAATGTTCTATGTGAACATAGAAACATCCCATAGAAACCCCATCCAAAGGTCACCAACATCAAAGACCAAAGGTCGATAAATCTATGAAGATGAGGAAAAACCAGCACAAAAAGGCTGAAAATTCCAAAAACCAGAATGCCTCTTCTCCTCCAAAGGATCACAACTCCTTGCCAGCAAGGGAGCAAAACCGGATGGAGAATGAGTTTGACGAATTGACAGAAGTAGGCTTCAGAAGGTGGGTAATAACAAACTCCTCCGAGCTAAAGGAGCGTGTTCTAACCCAATGCAAGGAAGCTAATAACCTTGATACAAGGTTAGAGGAATTGCTAACTAGAATAACCAGTTTAGAGAAGAACATAAATGACCTGATGGAGCTGAAAAACACAGCAGGAGAACTTCATGAAGCATACACAAGTATCAATAGTCAAATCAATTAAGTGGAAGAAAGGATATCAGAGATTGAATATCAACTTAATGAAATAAAACGTGAAGACAAGATTGGAGAAAAAAGAACGAAAAGGAAGGAACAAAGCCTCCAAGAAACATAGGACTATGTGAAAAGACCAAATCTAAGTTTGATTGGTGTACCTGAAAGTGACAGGGAGAAAGGAAGCAAAGTGGAAAACACTCTTCAGGATATTATTCAGGAGGAACTCCCCAACCTAGCAAGATAGGCCAACATTCAAATTCAGGAAATACAGAGAACACCACAAAGATCCTCCTCAAGAAGAGCAACCCCAAGACACATAATCCTCAGATTCAGTAAGGTTGAAATGAAGGAAAAATGTTAAGGGCAGCCAGAGAGAAAGGTTGGGTTACCCACAAAGGGAAACCCATCAGACTAACAGTGGATCTCTCTGCAGAAACCCTACAAGCCAGAAGAGAGTGGGGGCCAATATTCAACGTTCTTAAAGAAAATAATTTTCAACCCAGAATTTAATATCCAGCGAAACTAAGTTTCATAAGCGAAGGAGAAATAAAATCCTTTACAGACAAGCAAATGCTGAGAGATTTTTTCACCATCAGGCCTGCCTTACCAGAGTTCATGAAAGAAGCACTAAATATGGAAAGGAAAAACTGGTGCCAGCCACTGCAAAAACACACCAAATTGTAAAGACCATTGACACTATGAAGAAACTGCATCAGCTAACAGGCAAAATAACCAGCTAGCATCATAATGACAGGGTCAAATTCATACATAACACTATTAACCTTAAATGTAAATGAGCTAAATGCCCCAGTTAAAAGACACAGACTGGCAAATTGAATAAAGAGACAAGACCCATTGGTGTGCTTTATTCGGGAGACCCATCTCACGTGCAAAGACACTCATGGGCTCAAAATAAAAAGAAAAGTGGAGGAAGATTTATCAAGCAAATGGAAAGCAAAAAAAAAAAAAAATCAGGGATTGCAATACTAGTCTCTGATAAAACAGAATTTAAACCAACAAAGATAAAAAAAAAGACAAAGAAGGGCATTACATAATGGTAAAGGGATCAATGCAACAAGAAGAGCTAACTATCCTAAATATATATGCACTCAATACAGAAGCACTCAGAATCATTAAGCAAGTTCTTAGAGACCTACAAAGAGAATTAGACTCCCAAACAATAATAATGGGAGACTTTAACACCCCACTATCAATATTAGACAGATCAATGCAACAGAAAATTAACAAGGATATTCAGGAATTGAACTCAGCTCTGGACCAAGTGGACCTAATAGACATCTACAGAACTCTCCACCCCAAGTCAACAGAATATACATCCTTCTCAGCACACATCGCACTAATTCTAAAACTGACCACATAATTGGAAGTAAAACACTCCTCAGCAAATGCAAAAGAATGGAAATCATAGCAAACAGTCTCTCAGACCACAGTACAATCAAATTAGAACTCAGGATTAAGAAACTCACTCAAAACCACACAACTACATAAAAACTGAACAACCTGCTCCTGTATGATTACTGGGTAAACAATGAAATTAAGACAGAAATAAATAAGTTCTTTGAAACCAATGACAGCAAAGACACAATGCACCAGAATCTTTGGGTCACAGCTACAGCAGTGTTTAGAGGGAAATTTATGGCACTGAATGCCCACAGGAGAAAGTGGGAAAGATCTAAAATCGACACCCTAACATCACAATTAAAAGAACTAGAGAAGCAAGAGCAAACAAATTCAAAAGCTAGCAGAAGACAAGAAATAACTAAGATCAGAGCAGAACTGAAGGAGACAGAGACACAGAAAACCCTTCAAAAAATCAATGAATCCAGGAGCTGGTTTTTTGAAAAGATTAACAGATAGACCACTAGCCACACTAATAAAGAAGAAAAGAGAGAAGAGTCAAATAGACACAATAAAAATGATAAAGGTGATATCACCACTGATCCCACAGAAATACAAACTACTATCAGAGAATAGTGTAAACACTTCTATGCAAATAAACTAGAAAATCTAGAAGAAATTGATAAATTCCTGGACACATTCATCCTCCCAAGATTAAACCAAGAATTAGTCGAATTCCTGAGTAGACCAATAACAAGTTCTGAAATTGAGGCAGTAATTAATAGCCTACCAACCCAAAAAAGTCAAGGACCAGATGGATTCACAGCTGAATTCTACCAGAGGTACAAAGAGGAGCTGGTACCATTCCTTTTGAAACTATTCCAAACAATACAAAAAGAGGGACTTCTCCCTAAATCAATTTATGAAGCCAGTATCATCCTGATACCAAAACCTGGCAGAGACACAACAACCATAAAAGAAAATTTCAGGCCAATATCCCTGATGAACATTGATGTGAAAATCCTCGATAAAATACTGGCAAACCGAATCCAGCAGCACATCAAAAAGCTTATCCACCGTGATCAAGTCAAGGCAATGGCAACAAAAGCTAAAATTGACAAATGGGATCTAATTAAACAAAATAGCTTCCACACAGCAAAAGAGACTATCAACAGAGTGAAGAGGCAACCTACAAAATAGGAGCAAATTTTTACAATCTATCCATCTGACAAAGGGCTAATATCCAGAATGAACAAGGAAGAGAGAGACAGAGGATGTCAAGGTCATTGAGAGCATGCATTTACCAAACCAGTGATTAGCAAGATCATTTTGTGTGCTCTAACTTGCTAAGAGAGTTTTACCTCATTATTCCAAATGCATTATTTCCAAAGTCTACAAACATCCAAGCTATAGATGTAAACATATTTGTCCAATGAGTTCTTTGAAATTGAAGGTGTTTGTGGGAACTGAGGTCATTAATGATTTATAAGTGATTTTGTTATTGATTTTATTTGGAAGCCCTTAAAATGAATAATTTATCAATTAATATAGAGTGAGTAGGAGGTAGGCTGTGGCTTGAGTGTGCATCAGAATTATTATGCAATTTGAGAGTTTCTGCAAAATTCCTTAGTGGTTCTGATTAATTCTTCCTTTGGTGAGCAGAAGAGGAAGGATTTGAAAATGAAGTTTTTCAAATTACAACTCCCTTACCCACAGCACTATTCTAATTATAAAGACAACAGTCTAAAGTGAGAAGATGCTTTACGAAATACAATTGGTTCAGAAATAACACTGCTTATTTCTGCCTCCAGCTGGGAACTACTACCCTAAATGATTCTTCCACATTGACAAGGCTTCAGAAAGGTTCTTCATAGCTGGTTCTGTGGGCAGTATGTGCTAAGGCAGTTATAGTTTTCCATTATCTAAATGTTAAGAAAGACTCATGGCTCATGATTAGTGTAATAATTTTCTATCTCATATTCAGATAAGCAGAAAAATATTCTTGGAATGCATATGATGACATAATTTCATCTCAAAAAATCTGAAAGTATTTCATATAGCTTGCAGAAATAATGTTGTCTTACCTATGATGGGATATGACAATAAATCAATAAAACAAATTTTATTGTCTGATTTTTGTAGTTTTTTTCTCTTATGATTGTATCTCTATAGCTCTGGATATTTAGGGATGTGAAAAGTGTTAAGGATAATTTACCCTGTCCTTAACAGTTTTCAATACACACACATCAGATAAATCATACGGAAACATCGCTTTTACTTTATAATGAGGAAACTGAGGCTCAGAGATCTTTCATGCCCTAATTCCTATTTCGCTGTTATTTATGCTAAAGTATGACACTATCATTTTTATTTGACATCCTGTACAAATGTACAGTTACACTTAGCATAATGATGAGGAGACATTCTGGGAAAGCATTGTTAGGCAATTTTGCCACTTTGCAAACATCATAGCATGTACTTACACAAACCCAGATCATATAGCCTACTACACACTTAGACTGTATGGTATAGCCTATTGCTCCTAGACTACACAGCTGCACAGTATTTTAGTGTACTGAATACTGTAGGCAATTGTAACACAGTAAGTATTTGTCTAAACCTATCTAAATATAGAAAAATTATGGTAAAATATGGTATAAAAGATAAGAAATGTAACCCTTATATAGGGCACTTACCATGAATAAAACTTGAAGGCCTGGAATTTGCTCTGGGTGAGTTGTGAATGAGTGGTGAGTGAATGTGAAGGCCTAAGACATTGCTTTGCAGGTCTGTAGACTTTATAAACACACTAAATTTATTCAAATTTTTTTCTTTCTTCAACAACAAATTAACCTTAGCTTACTGTAACTTTTTTACTTTATAAAATTTTTTAAGTTTTCAAAACTTTGTGACTGTTTTGTAATAACACTTAACTTAAAACTCAAGCCATTGTGTAGATATACAAAAATATTTCCTTTCTTTATATCTGTATTCTATAATCTTTTTACTATTTAACTTTTTAAAAAACTTTTTAAAGTTTTTGTTAAAAACTAAGCCATGCGTGCACACCCACTCGCCTGCGTGTGCATAACACACACACACACACACACATACACTAGCCTAGGCCTATCCATGGGTCAGGATCATCAATATCACTCACTTCAACCCCTTGTCACACTAGAAGGCCTTCAGGGACAATAAAACACATAGAACTGTAATCTTCTATGATAACAATAGCTTCTTCTGACATGCCTTCTGAAAGACCTACCTGAAGTTGTTTTATCATTAACATTTTTTAATAAATAGGAGGAGTATAGTAAATACAAAATCAATAACAGTGGTTTATTATTATAAAATATTACGTGTTATATATAATTATATGTGCTAGACTTTTATACGACTGGAAGTGCAGTGGGTTTGTTCACACCAGCATCACCATAAACCTGTGAGTCATGCATTGTGCTATGACATTACGATGGCTATGATGTCACTACACAATAGGAATTTTTGAGTGCCATTAAAATCTTACGGGACCAGTGTCTTATATGTAGTCCATCATTGACCAAAACATCGTTATGTGACTCATGACTGTACCTGGGCATAAATAGCTGTATCTGTGAGAAAATAGAGAGTATTTTAGTTACATTCATCGCTTCTTACCTGATTTAAATTTTATTTTTGTAATTATGTCTTCCTGGTGCACTAAGAGTTATATAGTCAACCCTCTAGATTCATATTCTCCATATATATATATATAGAGAGAGAGAGAGAGAGAGAGCGAGCGAGCGAGAGAGAGAGAGAGAGAGAGAGCGAGCGAGCGAGAGAGAGAGAGAGAGAGATGGAGTCTTGCTCTGTTGCCCAGGCTGGAATGCAGTGACGTGATCTTGGCTCACTGCAACCTCTGCCTCCCGGGTTCAAGCGATTCTCCTGCCTCTGCCTCCCCAGCAGCTGGGATTACAGGTGCGCACCATCATGCCCCGTTAACTTTTGTATTTTTAGTAAAGATGGGGTTTCACCGTATTAGCCAGGCTGGTCCCGATTTCCTGACCTCGTGATCCACCAGCCTCTGCCTCCCGAAGTGCTGGAATTGCAGGCGTGAGCCACCAGGCCCAGCAAACTTTTTTTGTTTGTTTGTTACATAGATTAGAGGTTTCTGTGTTGCCCAGGCTGGCCTCGAATGCCTAGCCTCGCCTCCTTATGCATCAGGACAACAGTCCTGAGCCATTATGGCTCCCATGAAATATTTAAATATTGTTATTTCTCTTGCAAACCTGGATGACGATTGATATTAGGGGCTAGTTTTATTTTTTTTATCTCTAATGCCTAACATCACAAATTCTCATTCAATTTACCCAATAAATTAGCTGATTATATGCAAACCGATTATTGCCATCCTGTTAAATTTTGTGATGATGTAAGGAAAAAATAAATACATATTTTATATGAACATGGAATTGTGCAGGCATAGGGATACTTCTCTATCATTGAAACTATTTTACTATGCAAAAGATGGTTTCATTTAATAAGTATTTACTATGTGTCCACTATATTCTTAGCTCCAAACTAGGTGTTGCTGTATTAGTAAGGGCAGCATGTGAAGCACGTTATTTTTCTTCTCTGCCTCCAAGTGGAATCTATAATAAAACCAAAGCCATACTTCAGTTATTTCAGAGAAATATTACTTAGAAAGACAGTTCCATATTTTCAGGCAACTTAGCAGGTCAGATGCCTTCTGGTTCTTTGCATGGCTGAGTTACAAGAGCTAGAATGTATATAAAAGCTTAGTGAACTATGATTGCAATTTCACTGAACAGCCATTAGTAATAACTCACTTTGTTGGGTTTCAAGCGTAACCACTGTAGTGATCTCTTATGATTAAATCACAATTCTGCTGAACTACATGAGTAAAGATGGATATGAAGTTGGTATGGCATCTATGGGTTACAGCTTGGCTATGATGTTTGTCCACATGAAGTCTCTCCCTTTATATGTATCGCACCCAAATGTACAATTAAACTAGAATGTAAGATTGAATTATTTTGAGGAAGGAAACTAACTGCTAATAAAACAGAACTTCTACCTATGATTAAACCAATCCCAAGCCACTCTTTACTGGTAGAAAATTTTCCTTAAAAAAGCCAAAGCTTTTAAATGTATTATATTGATAAGCTAACCCTATTAATCAATAAGAAACTTTTAAAAATAAAATCAATGAACCACTAAAAGCATTTTAAAATGTCAATGAAAGTGAAAATTTTTAAGGCACAAGTTCTCTAATTACTACTGAACGCTAATTAACAGGAAATTATAAAATTCTAAATAGCACTTGCCGATTCATCATCTGGGACATATTTTCCCCTGGCTACGTTTGCTACCACTGCTGGATGAATAGTCAATAATTATTATTTGGTATCACACATTTCATAGAAACTGTCAGAACATGCAATTAGTCAGGAATGATAAAATGGCAACAAAAGTGTTAGGAATAATGAATTGGTGATATAAGTCATCAATGTGTGATACATGTATTTTTTAAAATTTTCATAGTCTACTGGTTATTAAATGTAATCATGACTGGTAAAAGCAGATGAACTGTGATTTAGGGACTTGAAAATGTTTAACTCTCACTTGAAAGTGAACTCACATTCGTTTGATTATCTTGGTCCTCGCTACACAATAAATCATTACAGAACAGAACCCTCTGTATGAAAATCTCTAGGTCTGGGGCCATTGTCTGAAGGCATTTATTACAGAAAGTTGTACAAATGCCTCAGCTATAATATGATTTCACAGCATGAATGCCATGAACAGCAAGTCTCCAGAGATGCTGTAAAATGTTTGTGGCAGCTGAGTTCTAAGGTTAGAGAGCTCTAAGTTTAGACACAATTGATTGGAAAATGTTAGCTTTTCATAGAACATTTAGACTTTAGCACACAACTTAAGTGGTTAAAGAATGTTAAAAATAATTTTAGTTAAAAATCATTTTTTTAGTTCCTGCAAATAAATACATAAGTGACAACCAAAAAGTGACTCCAAACATCTCTATTATTATCAGCACACCCTTTTGTATTTTTCTGTTTAGTAAAGTCACACATATACAGCTATATAGCTATAATTTATACTGTGCTGCTCCTAAAAATAGGCCACTGCAATTCTCATTTTGAAAACTCTCAAGCTTATCAGCCATACCTATTGAAATCATTAATTAGTAAGAAGTGATGATCCGTTTTGCTCCATTTCACCTTTGACTATTGAAATCACCCCCTAGAGGTAATCATATTATAGTGATGGATGAAGTATTTGGGAAATTTCTGTGATCCAGAGCTACTGGGAAGCAAAAGAATATTTTACAAGTGTGTAACTAAAGAAGAGTGGTTTAACATAGTATTTCTCATCTTCTAATTCATATTACATTGACTAGAGGAAGATAACTGCTCATTTATGAATTCTTGAAGGTGGTGACATCTGACATATATCTGAAATGGGAGACTGAATTTAATATCCATAATTAAGTGTCAACATTCATACTTCACTCTCATGCTTGGCAACATTACACTGACAATACAGAAGAGTGGTACAGAACTTGCTGTTATGTAGCAGATTTTTAAATGAGCATATTTCAAAGCGCCCCATGAAGTAATGAATTAGAAATTGGCTTTGAATTCAACTTGATTGGCAGCTATTATTTGGTACATAGATCTCATGAGACAGTAGTATGTAGTTATACAATAGCTACCAGGAACTCTGCATGACATTACGTGGTGGTGATATTAAAAATAATTCTTAGGTTTTCTATTTAAATCAAAAATTTTTGAGGGTTTACTTCATGTTTATGATGTAAAGTTGGAGCCTTCCAACACTACTGTAGAGAATGCAGAATTCAGGACAAAGTGGATATGTTATTCACCCTATCCAAGGGGATTTATTACTGGCAATACTAGGAGGATCTCATTGTACCAAGGCTTCATTTATAATAAAGTCTCACGGCATGGATCCTGTGGATAACATTACAGTGTAGTTTCAGGTTTCTGGGAAAGAGCAGAGCAATTAGATATAGAAGAAAGAGTCACTTTTAACATGGTGTTTGGTTATGCACAGTAATTTCTTGTTAGAAAAGTCAATTGAGCTCAGCTATTATGAGTATATTACAGGTACTTGATAAATAATTGTTCCACATTAACAACTTTGAGGTGTATCAGGTTGTAGCATATTTAGAATTCTGCTTCTGAGAGAGGCAAGAAGGTAGTGTTATAAGATTTTTCAATTATTTTCCTTGCTGCAATCTCAAAAGATTAGCCTTCTACTCTAAAAATATTCACTTACTTTCATTATGCAGGTATCATTCATAAATCTGAGTTCTCCTTGCGTTTTTAACTTACATTTTAATTTTATTTTGGCCTCCAATACCTCTTGTCTCCATCCACTGAAGTGCAAAGTGCTATTTTTTTTTATATTATGGGACATTACTTCATTTAATCGTTATTAGATAGTCCTGAAATTCTTTGAGCCTGCGTTTCTTCATTTGAAATGTCATAATAATAACTAGCTATATTTTCAAAATAGAATAGATTACAGCATATACAATTTTCTAGCACAGAAGAGGTGCTATTCTCTTTCAGCATCTATTTCCTCTGTGTCACTTTCACTCTTTTATACAATTTAATTATATTCCCCTTCAAACTTATTTTTTAGAGATTAATGAAGCTCATGTCCTCATATGAACATTTCTGCAAATTCTTGATTTTAGCTACTTCTTGTCCTTTCTTCAAACTTTATGTTGTCTTTCTTCAGGCATGCCATCAGAATTGTACTCAAGTCTGGCTTTTTAATCAACTCCTCTGATGTTTTCTATCTCAAAGGGAAAGCAAAATCATATTAAAACTGGAGCAAATAATGACTTGCTCACTATTACGGCGTCTCTTACCATGCAAGAATTGAGGTTTGATGGGAACAGTATCTGTGATGTTCATGGCTATATCTTCTTAGTCATCAGTATTATTCTCTCCTGTACTGTGGCAGATAGGTAAAAAAGGGTGACACAAAGATGCATTGGGCCAAATGTCCCAGTGGTCTTAAGCAGTCATTGTTCATGAAGGCATGACATTAGTGTAAGTTTGATTGAACAACATATTAAAATTACTTCCACTAAGATAATAAGAAAGCCTGTTCAAATGTATGGTACATATATTTATTCCTTTATAATGTATCTTAAATCCTTCCTTTTGCTTTCCATCCCTAGTGACAACAGTCTTGGGTATATATGTTTTTTTTTATTTGATGAATGAATTACAAAATTTGTTTTCTAACTAGCTTTCATTTCTCTAGTCCTACTCCCTTTTACTAATGGTATATACATCACTGTATTAATTTTCATAAAATACAATTGTTCCCCTATGCCGCTTCCATGCTCATACATCCTTGTCAGTTTCCTACAGATTTCAGCACAATTTTCAAGAATTTTTACTCAGTGGCAGATGGGAAGGAACTGGAAGATCCTGAGAGCAAAGAATTAAACAATTCTCCTCAAACCCCATCCTGTATCTTTAAAATTCAAATTAATTTTTTATACCTGTCCCTTTTTTCCAAAAATTTGATTTTAGTCTGACAAAGACTCTATCCTAGAACAAAGTTTATTCACGGTTTTCTGAGCCTGCTTTTGAACTGGGTACTGTCTTTGGCTTGCTTAGCCCAATTTTGGCAGGAATCCTTTTTGTGTCTTCTTTCAGTAATTTTTCACCCACTGACGACCTCACTCTTCTTATTGGTTTTAAGTCCCCTGCTATCTTTGCTGTATTTGCAGTTGAGCCCTATCTCTCCCTTATTGTGATAGTCATGACACTTATCAGTCATATTGCATAAAATCTCCCTTACCATTTTAGCAAGCGTCAGAATAATTTTTCTTTAACAGCAGGGAGTGCCAATCATGTTAACCCACACCCTGGGAGAGAGGAGTTGAATATAACACGAGTTTGACCAGTCACAGTGTTTTTCTCAACTGCAGTTCTCTTAGTGAAGTAATATGGGTGTGAGCCCTAAGCCACTCAGTACCATGTCCTGCTACCACAATATAGAGAAGGTGATATTAGATAATGAAGATGTCACGTGGACAGAAACAGGGTCGAAGACCAGCTGCTCTCAAGGCCTTGTTTACGGTTCTCCTTAAGGTCAGCTCTATTTCTGCCCTACCTGGTTGTGTAAGCCGATAATTTGCCCTTTCTTTTTCTTAAGTACACTCAACAAGATTTCAGTTTCTTAAAGCTAAAATGTTTTGACACACATATTCACTCAAATGATACTTTTCATCTACCCTGTTTTATTATTTATCTATAATCTTAATTCCTTGATTACATTATGTATAGTTATGCCTTGTGTAAACCCACAGGACTTAGGCTTTTAATAAATATTTACTAATTTCTCTAATTTTTCTGTATGCTTTGAAATTAAGAGATTACACAATTTGTAATTTTTGGAACTTTAATGTTCTAATCCATCCATCCATTCATTTTCCATGAGATCATAATGTATGTATTACTCTCTTCATTTTCCTTAATTCTTTATTTTACTGAACAATATCTTGTGAGCATCATTGTGTCAACTAATGACAACATTTTATCACATAAATACTGCAACTTATATAATCCTGTGTTTTAAATTATCTAGATTGTTTCCAAAGATTCCCTACGCAAAACACAACCAAATAAAACAAACTCAAATTTTTAGGTTTTCTTATTAGCCCATTTCTTATATGCTTTGTTATTTTCTGAGGATATATACATTTTGGATATATACATTTTTTAAAAAGTCTTTTTCTGAGGGGATATTTTGCTAAATAACTCTTTAGAAATATTGTTCAAATTTATACTTATAAAAGGATTAATTAACCAATCTTTAATTTTTTTCTCAAAAACTGAAACTGTTGTTTTTGTTGTTTTTAGTTTATAGTTAATTGCATAAGTGTTTTTTGGATTTTTAAATTAAACTTGTTCTTTGTTTAATTTTTATTCCTTCACGTATAAAATTGTGTTTATCTCATTTATGTGTCATTCTATTGTAGCTATCTTTTTCATTTATTTTATGTTTTTTTTTTTTTTGAGACGGAGTCTCTGTTACCCAGGCTGGAGTGCAGTGGCGCGATCTTGGCTCACCGCAAGCTCCGCCTCCCGGGTTCACGCCATTCTCCCGCCTCAGCCACCCAAGTAGCTGGGACTACAGACGCCCGCTGCCACGCCCGGCTAATTTTTGTATTATTTAGTAGAGACGGGGTTTCACCATGTTGGCCAGGCTGGTCTCAAGCTCCTGACTTCGTGATCCGCCCGCCTTGGCCTCCCAAAGTGCTAGAATTACATGCGTGAGCCGCTGCGCCCGGCGCTATCTTTTTCTAATTGGTTTATTAGAACTACTGATATTAAGGAGGTTAGCATTTGTCATTGATGATGATTATAATGATATTTTGGAGTTATTAGCCCTTTTACTTTTTCTTTCATATATACTGAAAACTTTGGTTAAATTTTGTTTGCATTTAACTTTTAATGAGATGTATTTAGAAAATTCATCCATTTTGATCATCATTTTTCTATTACTGTTAATATTGGCCAGTTCCTATATTTTGGGTCTTATTCATAGAATTTCTACTTGAAATACAGTGGAAGAAATAGTTCTACTTTTTAAAATGATTAACCAAATATATTTTGTTTTTTATAAATGCATGTATTATATATATTTACATTTAAAGTTCTAGATTATCTATAAAGACATATATTATACACAGCTTTGTCTTACAATTTTGTTTAAATAAATATATGCCATGCTGTAGCAATTTGACAGTGTTTAAACTTCCCGGAAAAGGTTAGAAGTCAAGGTTAATGAGTAGCAAATTAATGTAATATTAAAATGTTAAGAAAGCCCTGTAGAAAGACATTCTATACATTAGTTATGAACGATCAATTTTTCATTAAATTCTTTAAGTGATTTCAATACGTTTTTGGTACAAAACCAACTGCTTTTCTTAATATTTGCCAGAAGATGGAGCTATATTAATAAAGTATAATCTTTTCAGTGTTCTAGGAAATACAGATAAATATTGTTGAAGTATTAAAATAAAAGCAGCTCCTAAGGCTTGACAAATAACTCTCTAATGATATACTCATTTTATATGCCTATATCTTAAAAAGAAAAGTTTGTTATGCATTTGGAGGTGAAAGGAATAAAAAGTATCATTTTTTGCTCATATTTTTATTGTTTTTTTCTTTTCAAGTCATAAGACAATTTGGGTATAAAAAAAGCTGCTCATTAGTGGTTTTTAAAACTAGAGCTACCTAAGAAATTTGAAATAATTTTAAAGTCATATGCTCACACAAAACATACACATACACACCAATAACTTCTGTGCTGGGTCTGAAAAAAATGGAACAAAAGAAAACAAAACCAAAACTTAAAATTGTGATGATTCCATGTAATTAGCCACGAAAGTAACTTGTTTATTTATATTTTTTAATATTTAAAAATAGTCAATTAACATTCATCCCAGAGGCATGTTTACATTGCATTTTATTTACGGCAAGACACAGTCTTTCATCAGAAGTCCTGCAAGCATCCCTTCAACCACTGATTTAATGTAATTAAATATAGATGTCTTTTAAAAGGCAGTTAATTTAGTATAAGGGGAAATGCCTCAATGCGTGCTAATAATGGGACTTTGTTCAGCATAAAAAATGAACCTTAATAAACTCCTTTCCTTCTCCATTGCCCTGGCTCCAGAATTTTCTAATGAGTAGCAACAGGAGCTCAGCAACCACTAAGCCCTGTTAACCTGACTGTAATTGTGTCTAATAAGTAGACAGACCAGAATATTCATCAAAAGTTCAGTTGAGGTATTCAGTATTACCTTACCAATTCTTACTAATGACTGGGAAACAAATTATGTGTTTTGAACTTGTCCATGAGGCAAAGGTTTAGGTTCTACGGGGAAGAAAGAACCATGGACATAATATAAAACTTGACTAATGAGCAGAAATAGCATTGGTACATATGTTACTTTGTTTTATTTTTGATGTGATCCTTTCAGTGCCTTCCAAATCTATACAAATACGTAGTTGAGCAACAGTTCACTTTTTTTTTTTCTTTTACTTTAAGTTCTGGGATACATGTGCAGAACGTGCAGGTTTGTTACATAGGTGTACATGTGCCACAGTGGTTTGCTGCACCCGTCAACCCGTCATCTAGGTTTTAAGCCCTGCATACATTAGGTATTTGTCCTAATGCTCTCCCTCCCCTTGCCCTCCACCTACCCAGCAGGCCCTGGTGTGTGATGTTCCCCTCCCTTTGTCCATATGTTCTCATTGTTCAGCTCCCACTTATGAGTGAGAACATGCGGTGTTTGGTTTTCTGTCCCTGTGTTAGTTTGCTGATAATGATGGTTTCCAGCTTCATCCATGTCCCTGCAAAGGACATGAACTCATACTTTTTTATAGCTGCACAGTCTTTTCTTTATAGTACATAGCTGGATAGTTACTCATTATGTTTATTGAGTTCCTTCTATGGGCAGAATATCTGTAAAGTATTCAGAACTAAAGGAGGTTTTAAAAGTAAATAGAAAGCAATGCTTTTGAGAAATAGCGATTTAATTAGTGAGATTGAATAAACATATTCAGGCAAGCAGTAGCAAAAAACCCCCACATTTTATAGAACTAAGTAATATAATGTAAAATAATTGTGGGATGAATTAGTGCCTGTTTGATTTCTGATCAATGCTTTTGTTAGAATGTTTTTTTAAGAAAAGCCTAAATATGCTGTTTAAGACTGATAAAAATCTTACTATGTAGATACTATTGTGTTTACTTTTTGATAAATGAAGAAACTAAATCCTACAGAGGTTGACTAATCTACCCGCTCATACAGCTAATAGGCCATGGGACAGGATTTGGATTTAGATCCATTCTGTCTCCAGAGCCTGAGCACTCTCCACTATGCCAAACAGAACTCCAAAACCCTTTCAAGACACACCTGGCTACAAACTTGAGCTCACACTCATTTTGTCTGTCTCCTAAAGTGAAATTTTAGGTCCTGTCTTGACTCTCTTCAGATAAAAATCCCTCAGAAAATTTTTCAGAGTCAGAGTTGAGATTGATTTCTGTGATTCATTTGTCACTGTGAAAAGAGATTAGGGCTGAAAGAAAGTGACTCATATGATGGCTCATGTTCACTGCAGCATGACTGGCAGCTTCTAGAACAGAAAAACAGACTTCTCCTTTCCTTTGGGGAGTAAGCAGCACGGGGAAATTTTATTCAGTAAAGCTGATGACAATTTTCTTTTAAATTGGACACGAATTCTCCCAGGAACACTGCATAGTAATATTCGTATGCCCATAAAATTTCAAGATAATCTTTTCGAAAAAGAAGTGCATTTGTTTTTTTGGCAACTGTTTACATTTTTTATCTCATCTAATAATTTCTACAAAATTATATTACACTAGGCTTTTAGAAAAGAGAATTTGCTCTCTAAAGACTCTGAAAACAGAACAATGAAATATCCATTCCCTTAATTCGACCCACTCCTTCTAGTATTACTGATTAAATAAGTTAGTTCTCAGTTGTCCTCGGATTGTATATGTGATTTGAAATTTCTTTAGAATTTACTAGTTTGTTAATTATTTCTAAATGGATATATTATTATTGGAAAGTGTCTTATTTATTTTATCTAGACTAGTTTTGATTCCTAGTTTCTAATAGATGAAGCCAAAACCAGTTTGGGGTAATAATTCATGATTACTCTAGAAACTATATCTAAATCATTGACCAAACTATCTGTTAATCAAGTTATAGTTAAGAAATGCAGAGGCTTTTCAAGTTATGAATAAATCCATATTGAAAGACAGTAACTCTGAGGAGTTGAAACAAAACTTTGGAGTCAGATAAAACTGAGCACAAATCACAGTGATAAGTTAGATGTTACTTAAATTCCCTCAGCTTTGTTTTCTTCTGATCAGTTTCTCTAAAGATTTTTTATAAAAATGAAATGGGAGTACATATATGTGTGGGGGGGTATTATATCTACATTATTTAGCTTACTATCTGGTTCTTAGTAAGTGCTCAAATGGTAACTTGTTGTTTTATTTTTTTTTTCTTTTGATGTTTTTCAAGTCTTCATCCCCAGTCCTTTCATTAAAGATGTGCTCAGTTTCTTATATTATGTAGAGAATGGCCAATTATCTATTGTCATGTTAATGCTGTGTAACAAACAACTAAAACATTCAGTGACATACAGCAATAGATGTTTTTGCTTACCAGTCCTTGATTTGGTGACCTAGTCTGGGCAGGACGATTTTCTATTGCTGGGAACAGGATTCTTTAGGACTATTTCATTTGGGTCATCTTGTCCCTGATTCGCATGTTCTCTCAACCTTCAGCTAATCCATCCTAGGCTGGTTCTTTTCCAAGAAAGAGTATGAGGAAGTGTGCAAGGTTATTGAGGCTGAGGTTTGGATGGCCAAATTCTCTACCTCATAAGGAAGAAGCTGAAAAGTCACAGGACGAAAGATGTAGACAGAGAAAAAGGTAGAGAATTGGGGCTATTTTACAATTAAACTTCCATAAATATAAGAAGATGAGGTGGGAATTCTTGAAGAAGTTTTATTAGGGTTCTTCAGAGAGACAGAACAAATAATATACATTGTGACCTTATATATTGTTTATATCTTATATATTATTGGTTCTGTCTCTCTGGAGAACCTTTTAATAGAACATTTCTTTGAAGAAATCCCTTTTTCTTAGCCACCTCATTTTACAGATAGACAGATAGAGATAGAGATGTAGGAGAGGGGATTTATTAGGGGAATTTACTTAGGTAATTATGGAGGCTGAGAAGTCCTATAATAGGCTGTCTGCAAGCTGGAGATCTAGGAAAGATGGTGGCTTGGGCAAGTCCAAGTTCAGAAGCCTCAAAACCAGGAAAGCCAATGGTGTAGCTCTCAGGCTGAAGCTGAAGGCCTGGGAACCTGGGAGACCATTGGTGCCAGTTCCAGAGTTCAACAGATGGAGAACCTGGAGTTCTGAGGTCCAAAGGCAGGAAAAAAAGGGTGTCCCAGCTCCAGGAGAGAGAACGAGAGAGAGAGAGAGAGAGAAGAGAGAGAGGGGGAGAGAGAGAGAGAAGAGAGAGAATTTGCCTTTTCTCTGCCCTTTTTGTTCTATTCCAGCCCTCAGCCAAGTGGAATGGATGGTGCTTGCTCATGTTGGGTGAGGGTGGATCTTCCTTACTCAGTCCACTGATTTAAAAACGAATCTCTTCCGGAAACATCTTCACAGACATTACGAGAAATAATGATTTTACAGCTATCTAAGTATGCCTTTATCTAGTCAATCTGACACCTGAAATTAACCATTAAAGATGCTAATCAGTTTTTTGAAATTTTTTACATCTGTTACTTTGGAGTTCTCAAGACTTTTAGCTCCAGAATTATTAGAGGGAATTACTATTTTATATAAATAATAATAACGGCTAATCATTATTGACTATATACTATGTGTTAGATATATGGGTGTTTCACATGCCTTTTCTTATTTAAATTTCACAGTGGCTCTTCAGAGGAGATATTGTTATTATCTCTATTTTAGATATTGTTATTATCTCTATTTTAGAGGATAGTGAGTCTTAGAGAAATAAATTGTGTATTCATGGTCAGATGGCTAATAAGTAGCAGAATCAAGATTTGAAGCCACGTTGGTTAGACTATAGAAATCGCTCTACAAAGGAGCTTGCGGTGAGCTGAGATCGCCCCACTGAACTCCAGCCTGGGCAACAGAGCGAGATGCCGTCTCAAAAAAAAGAAAGAAAAAAAAAAAGAAATTGCTCTGCAAATACCCTTCTTTATTAATTTTATTTGTTGGCTCTTGCATCTGTCAGCCAAAAGAAAGAAAGAAGCAAACACTGCCTAGTTAGATTATTTTTACTTTGTATTAAATACAAATAAATTAGTTCATGTCAGAAGCAATAATTTTGAGACATAATTATTTTATGTCTAATTACCACACAAGGTAAGCTGGAAAATACCTTGGAGGGCTCTTTCCTACCTTCTGCCTTCAGTGCCTGTATTCTAATTGGTAGCCCTGCTCCCATGGCAGAATGAACTAATTAGCTAAGTTTCCATCCAGCTTCTTGCTAAAATGTCAGAACTGAAACAGGATTCATTTAAAGGCACACAATAATAAATGTAGTCTATTTAAAATAAGGCACCATAGCCTATATTTTAATTTAGAAGATGGAAATGATGATTATCCTTGAAATTTTAACAGGTTCTCAGTATTTTCCTCATTTTATTTAATGTTGTGATGTGTAATATCGCCTGAGTCATGGAGGCATTTTTGGAGAGTTTCTGAGCACATGAAATCACCTTCACACAGAATAAATATAATTGGCTTGGATGCATATGCACAATATATAAATGGACAGGATAACTGTTAATCTAAATACCCTTCAAATCATCCTTGGTTTCTCTCTTTGTTTGATTTCCATTGCCTCTCCCCCTCCTTCTGGTGCCATTTCCTTAGTATTTGGTTGTAAATCTATACATACACTCTCTTTAATTTTTCATCTTTCTTTTTTCCATTGTCCCTGCCCTTTTCTTGGTTCTGATTTTCATGATCTTTCCTTCATGGTGATGCAATAATGTTCTATAAGATTTTCTTGTCTTTAATGGCTCTTGTCTTTTCTTGTCTTTACTGCCTCACCAATGGTGACGCTAATTAAAATGTCAAGAAAAATATCCCCAATTTTCTTATTTTAACATGGCTTTAAGTACTCTTATTACTGATTAGCCTCATTTTTCTAGAATTGTCCCTCAGATTATTAGGTATCTTGTAGAGGTATGTCTGATGGAAAAATCCCTTTTCCAGTACAATCAACTTTTGGTGACAATAGGACAGGACGAGGGAAGTAGAGCTAGGAAAGGAAAGAATGACCTGACATATAATTCTAATTAGGTATACAAGGTATTGACTGTCACTTGCCATACCATGATGGAGGGAACAGACAAATATAAATAGTCAATGTTAAGAACAGATGGATGTGTGTATTATCTGTAATTTTCAAAGAGAATTCCTGATTTTCCATTGAGGTTTTGTGCAGCTCAACTTTAGTACTGTCTTTTATACTGTTGTTGATTTTAGTACAAAATGTCAAAATTTGGTTTGGTGATATTTATTTATTTATTTATTATTATTTTTTTGAGACAGAGTCTTTCTCTGTCACCCAGACTGGAGTGCAGTGGCATGATCTTGGCTTACTGTAACCTCCGCCTCCCAGGTTCAAGCAATTCTCCTGCCTCAGCATCCCAAGTTGCTGGGACTACAGGCGCCCACCACCATGCCCGGCTAATTTTTGTATTTTTAGTGGAGACGGGGTTTCACCATGCTGGCCAGACTGGTCTCGAACTCCTGACCTCATGATCTGCCTGCCTCGGCCTCCCAAAATGTTGGGATTACAGGAGTCAGCCACCGTGCCTGGCAAGGTGGTATATATTTAAAGCTTAAAAATATCCATGAACTTTTACCCCAAACTCTACTTCTAATGATTTATCCTATGAAAATAATTGAAGATGTTTACAAATATGCAAAATAAGACATTTATCACAGCATTATGAACTAAATAAATGTTTGAGAAATTTAATTAAGATTTTGGGAAATAGCTTAAATATACAACAGTATGGAATTGGTTAAGTGAATGTTGGTACACCTAATGCAGTGGACAAGAATTAAAATTTATATTATAGGATATTTAACTTTAGAGGGGGAAATAATCATAAAACTTTGTTATGAACATAAAAGAGCAGATTAAACAACTGTATTTTTGTGAGAATTTAAATATATATGTATATACATGAAGAATCCTGAAAGTCTATATACAAAAGTGTTCTTAGTGATTATCATTGTAAGTGAGATTATCCAAAATATTAATTTTCTTCTTGGTGTTTTTCTGTATTTGAAAATATTCTTCAAGGTTTACATTTGCAACCAAAAGAAAACCTATATGTTTTATGTTTTAAATTATTGATTGTTTTATGTTGTCTTCATAATGAATACCATGTTTTTCTTTGCTTGTGCTTATCTATTGATTTTGATGAAGAACTGTTTTATTTTAAAACGTTATCTATGTGTTGCTACTAATTATTTGAATGACAGTACTACCATTTATTAACACAATACATTTAAGTAGTAATATTAGCATATAGCATTTAAGTCATATCATTAAGATGGAAATTATTCCCAGAAAACAGAAAGATGTCAGGAATAGAGAACAGCTGCAGAAGTCATAATAATGCTGCAGAGGGCTTCTTAGCTAGCCTCCCAAGTCTCCCATCAATATCTGAAAAATCAATTTTCTTACTCTCAGATTTCTTCTCAGTCTTAACACTAAGACTGGCTTGAAACTGGATGAGTTCAGAGGTTTTGGAGGATTACCTTATCAGAGTAAGTTTATCCAGTTGGTAATATGTGAATGTTTACAAAAGTATATTCATAAACTTAAAATCATAAAACTGAACAGAAAAGTTTGATATTTATGAATTTATAGACAAGTTATTAATTAACTCTGCTTATTCAGTTAGAATATTCACATGGGGAAAGTTTCCAGGATAATTCTAGTCATTCTCAGTGCCACTCCATTCAGTAGTGTCTTCCATACTTCCAGAAAAGCTGTACAAACAAAGGAACAACAGCAAGGTAATTTTATCAGGTTATGATTGTGAGACGGGAAAATTCCCTTGACCCCCTCACGGGACTTGTGACTGGGGTGGCTTGTTTACTTGGCAGCCTCACTCAAACCCCTTGCAGGAGGGGGAGCACACAAGTGAGCAGGTGCAGGAGCTGGGACAAGTGCCTTTGGGTGCTGGCAGGAAAAAAAACCTGTACCAATCCTTGGCAGTGTATTGGGGCAGCCCATGACCTCTGGAGTCCCAGAGGGTGTGTGTTACAAACAATGCTGTTTTAGCTTTGCTGTCTGCTGATTGCTTAAGTTTAAACTGCTCAGTGACTAGTCAATGTGTTAGCCTTTTTGGGTTCTTGCACCCAGTGCATCCCAAATTCTTGTCCAGTGTCTAGGAAGAATCAGGTCACACGAATGGATTGAAGGGTGGCATATGTGTAGGATTGTATTGAGTGGTGGAAGTGGTTCTTAGAGCGGTGGGGAGCTGGAAAGGGGATGGAGAGGGAAGATAATCTTCCCCTGGAGTTTGGCCATCCCTGGTCTCCAATGTCCAGCTGCCTCTTCTCCTCTTGACATTCAGACACTTCTCTTCTTCTCTGCTGCGCTGCTCTGTCCCTCTGCCAGTGGAGTTTGGGGTTTTTATGAGTACACGTTGGGGGGCGTTGTGAACCAGGATGGTTATGGAAAAGGCAACATTCAGGCAGGAAAACAGGAGTGCATGTTCTCATTTATGGCCATGGGTCCAGGCTTGACAGCGGAGCCCTTCCCAGGGACCCCACCCTTTTCCGCCTAGTATTTCCCGGCCTCCTTTCTGTATCAGTTGTAGTTACATCTAGAAATGTATTAAGCTTTGAAACAAGGTTAGTGGCTTATAAGAGGAATCTGGAACTAAGTTTGTGAGAATTGCAGGCAGCAAGAAAAAGCATGGCTGCCAAGGATGTTGTTCAGCTTTACTAACTTTTCAGGAGACAGTTAAGAAAATAGCAAGATAATTATTAGATATGCAAAGCCACTGAAGCCGCAACTTCTGATAAATCCTTGATATTAAAGTATTTTTGAATAGATTTGAGAAGCAAGTCTATATTTCTTTAGAAATTTGGTTTAAATTACTCATTCGAACAATTATTTTTTGGAAATAGGAGGGTCAAATTAACATAACTGAATTCTTAACTAGGTTAAACCAAGGTGTAATTGTACATTACTATCAACACGTAAGTAAAAATCCTATTTTGTTACATAAGGAAGCTTTATTAATTCTGGTAACATCTCATCATCCATGATTAACTTACCATATTAAAGAGACTAGACATACAATTATGCTAAACACATAAAATTCTGGGTAAGTTTTCTTATTTTTATTATTCTCAGCTATTAAAATGCAAAAGAAAATTAAATACTTTAAATTTTATTATATCAAAGCATATAGTCTAATGTTTTTGTAACATTTTTGAACACTCATAATTGAAACTCATATTAAATAGGGAAATAACCACAGACATTTAAACAAATTTTCACAGTAAAAAGTTTAAAATACAAATGTCTTTATATTGTACTATAAATGACCACAGTTCTCTAGACATATGACCCATTAATGGTATTGTACCATGATATTCAAGTATTCAAGTAAGTGTTTATGTGTACAGTATTAGAAAACTAATCAAAATAATACAATGTTCATTCTTATGCAGGCACAAGGTAAGATCCAGCATTCCTTCCAAAACTTCTTAAGACCAAGCTATTCCATTATTCATTGAAGAGGAAAATTGTGAACTTCCAGTTTGGACTCCATATGGGTGAGTAGAGGCTATTAAATGGAATTAAAACTTTCATCAAACTGTAATCAAATGATAAATTGCTAAAAATTATATAATGAGGGTCAGAAGTCCCATTACACTCATTTTCCTTTTAAAGCTATAATATTAGTCTTTCATATTCAATATCCTGCTAACAAGAAGAAAAAATTCATGAGACTAGTATGCATCTAGTATACTTGGGCTTAAACAAGATTCTATGGCAAGCAACACTCTCCGTTATTTCAGCATTTTCTCTACCACAACCAGATGGGCAGCTTTGCCCTCCGCTGTCCCTGCTGTCCTCCTTGAGCTCTCAGCTAGCTCATGCCACTTTTTAATATCCTCCCATGGGCACTGACACATTCTATCACCCATCATTCAATTAAAATTTAATCTAATGAGCTACCGTTATCTATAAGACTCAGTTGCCTATTGTAGATTATATTTCACATTTTTACAGGGAATAAATGGACAATTATTATACCATTTATATAATCATTAATGATTCTATTTTTCAAAGTCCAAATAGTGTAAGACCAAGAGGAAAGATCTTTTCATATATTCATTTATTTAATAGATACACACACACACACACACACACACATGAATTTAGGAATTAAGCACCTGTTGTATATCGGGCCTGGTGCTACTATTGAGAATGCATTGAGGAACAAAGCCACACTATTCCTGCCCTTTGGTAGCTCACTTTTTGGAGTGATGGAGGCATTAATCAAATAATATAAGAATAAACATGTAATTTATAACTGGGTTAAGTGCAATAACAAAGAACTTAGTTGTGCTATGACAGGATATAATTGGAAATTTGACCTAATTAGGGGCATGATGACTGAACTAAGAGAAGAATATGTAGATGTTCACTAGGCAAAGGAGGGGGATGGAGGAATGAAAATCCTCTAGGTAGAGGCACCAGAAAGGGCAAAATCCCTGTGAGGAGTGCATGTGTACGAATCACTTCTGCTTCAAGCTCTCTGAGAGCTGGAGCCAGAGGTCATGGTGGCATTCTTTCCCTTTACATCCCACCATTTTCCCACACATGGCACCAACTCACCAGCTTGGTCAATGAATCCATGCCATAAGACTGAGGGGCAAGATGAAAAAAGCAAAGCAAAACAAAACAAACAACAAACAGAATAAGCCAAGTTATTCGTGAAGTAACTGTGATAAATAAAATGTGCAATTTCCTGGCTTCTTCAGGTAAAGATCTTTAACAATTTAAGCACTTATAATGTGATGCTGATTATTTCTAATGATTTGGCAATAAATCAATTAGATGGTGTACTCTAAAAGATTTTTAAATTTCTGAAGCAAAGATCTATTTAACCTATATGGAATTTAGATGTTATTGATAATATGATGATTAGCATAAATCTTTTTGGATACTTAATATTGCTTTGACATTTTCACACATCAATTTCTTTGCATAAACAAGTTTTTATATAGAGAACATAAAGAATAAAGAAAAAAGGCTAGAAAAGTCTTATGGCCACAGTAGGTAATTTTCTGACAAACTAGTTTTCTTTATCTGTCAAATGCTTTTTTCTCTTTTGGAGTATGATGCTCCAAATAAATAGTAGAACTTGGTAGTGATTATTCCCTCATGCCATACCTGGAATGCTCTCTATCACAGTTACAGGTGAGACAGTCCAGAGTCCAAGTCAGAAAGAAATGCATTTTAATCTGGAAAAGCAGGTAGTTTCTGGAAAAAGATAATCAGTAGTGATTCTTTAAGCAAGATAAGAAAGATAAGAAAAAGAAAGAAAAAAACCCCACAAATGCTTCCACTGTGGAAATACTCTAGTGGACAGGCAGATGTTTCCATCTGGGATGTGTGTGTGTGTGTGTGTATATCTATTTATCTATATATATATCACTACATTTTCTGGTAGTGATATTGTATGTAGTATCAATAACCTGCCATGTTATTTCTCCCTATAATTATATATATTCATTCTCTCTAGGAAATAACATGGCAGGTTATTGATACTACATACAATATCACTACCAGATACTATATACTACATACAATATAACTTTTATCTTCTGGGTCTGAAGATAAAAGTGATAACCATAATTATTTTTACCCTAATCAATGTTTTATGTATTACCAAGAGGTAAACTCACTTTATAGATAATAGCAAGAAGTTCAAGGCTACCTCAGTTCTAATCCTAGGACATTGATAAAATTATGTAATTTTTAAAAATATTTTAAATCTTTATCTGTAAAATGGAGGTATTACCTCATAGGGGAGTTGAAAGAATAAAATGATATAGACTACATATACATACATATACATAAATATATTTTTACATACATAAAGTATTATATTATCATATATAATACTTTATATATTATCATATATATTAATTAATATGATATAATTATATAATATAATATAATATAATATGATAATATATAATCATATATTAATATTATCATATATAATGTAATACTTTATAAAATATATACAGGCATGTATACACAAATTTATGTTTCTGTACTTATCAAGTGCAATATAATGATGAATAGAAAAAAGACAAAATCTGGCCTCATAATCAGATTAATTATAAGAATATTTTTGATTTCCCATAAGCCTTATGTAATTTAAAACATGGTGACACAAATTATCATCTACACCAAAAAGGCTCCTCACTATTTCTTGTACCGTTACTGTTTTTGGCTTGGAAACAGGTCCCTCATAGCCTTCCTCTCTGGGCTGCTCATGTGTTCATGCTTTCTCGGCCCTGCTGTTTATTTCCTAATAGATGGCTGTCTCCCTGAACCTAGCAGTCTTTCACAGGGACTCCCACTAGCTTGTATCCCAATATTGGATCCAAACTCTACCATTCTTCCCTGGATTCTAACTGAAAACCAGGCGGTCATTCCTAAGAAATCAGTGATAAAGTTTGGGATGTAATAGAAAGGAAGAACAATGTATAGAATGTTTTTCTCAGATTCCCTTGTAAGTTCTGCTCCCTCCTTGTGGCTAGGGTTAGGAGGTTTTCTCTTTAGCACATTCAAAATGTTGGTTACCTCCTTGCCCAAGAATCCTGGCCAAATCAAACTCCTGCTATTGAATAGAAAAAGACTTTCTACCTAGTCCTGCCTAAAGCATGCTTCTCGAATACATCAATCTGATTTTTTCTAAGGTATTTGACTCTGGGAATATCTATTCCCTTCAGGGGAAACCTCATACTGGACTCTGGGTGTATGGTCTGGTCATCTGGTTCTAACATGACAATCACATAAAATCTGGTCAGCCAATCTTAAAAACACCATGTGTATTAATCATAACCAGGCCAGGTGTGGATTGCCAAGGTCAGTTCAGTTCATTTTCACTGTCTTCTCATTAAAGGTTAACCATGTTTTAGGATTATAGTAAATTATTTTGGCATACGCCTCACAATGGGTCATAAATTTAGATATGTTTAGGGGTTTGACAAATAATGTAAATGCAAAAGTTGTGTAGCACAATGGTTCTCAAAATGTAGTCCTGGGACCAGCAGCATCAACATCAATCACCTGGGATCTCATAAAAATGCACATTCTTAGGCCCCACTGACTACCCAGCAGATCAGACACTTGGGGAGGGGCCCAGTAATATGTTTTAACAATCCCCACTGGTGATTCTGACTCATGCTTAAGTTTGAGAACCACTGGTATCAAATAATGGGGAGTAGTGGGTAACAGTAAACTAGAAAGTGCTAATGCATTAGAATCTAAGGTCAACAAACTGAGTTGCCGCAAACAAAATAAAAACACCACATCTGAGAGGAGAATTTATCCCATGGAACATGAGTTAATGCATGCAGATTAAAAGGATTTGATGCCTTTAATTTCTAGAATGCCTCAGATTTTAGTTGGTTAAGTTTGAACTGTCTAGAAAACACCTTCCCTGTAGTTATCCATCTTGCTGTGTTCAATTATTTGCTCTCTAAATAGCACAGTCTTAACCATTCAGATCCTTTGGAGTCAATGGGACATTTTCATAAAATAAGAATAGTAGACCATATTTGCACATTCCATGGAATAGAATGACCTTATCAATTGATTTTCTTATTGAATTGAAAATCTATAAAGCTCATAAAAAGTCTTGCTAAACATGTAGTCCAACACGTTTGCTTTATAGATAAAGAAAATGAGGTTGGGAGAGGCTGGGCAACATGCTGAAGATCAAACAGTGAGTCGATGTAAAGGAGTTTATGTTGTGGTTATCAGAAGAAATCAAATGCATATATACTACACATTAAAAGAGCTGTATTCTCTTTGAAATTAATATTCAAATTTATAAATTATGAGTATATAACCTATATGAAACAAAAATTCTCAATATAAATGCATATGTGAAATTATAATCAACGCCAGGGTGAAAATTATTCAATCTTTACTTTATGAAAAAGTGGTATATATGAGTGTTAAGTATTCCTATTATAATTAATACATTTGAATAAGTGCAGCATGCAGCATGACAAAATAACTCAGTTTTATTTTCTCTGTCTTGATTCTTTTATCCATGGATCATAGGTTAGAGTGCCATATATACTTGAAGCTCCTTTCACTAAATGACAGATTTATAAGAGAAGGGTTCTTGTTTGCCAGGTTCCCGTAGTATCCCACTTTTCAGAGTTCTTGGCACACTGTCAGTTTTCAATAAATAGTTGTTGAACAAATGAAAGCGAAGACAAGCTATTTATTTTTCTTGCCTACTCACATCCCTTTTTCTGAAATTATGCTCCTTTAGCCTTAGCTGAGTATATGACAGAACCTGTATTTCAACCCTTTCCATGATGACTGATGGAATGCATACCTGAGAGAGCCAGGGATAAATATGGCCAATTACTTCCTTGTCTGGAAAATATGCAATTGGGACATGGAGGCTTCATGAGGCTGTGTTCAGCACTTGAACTGGGTGACTATTAGATTGGCTGTTTTCTGTGAATTTTTTATGGTCAAGTGATGATTAATCACTTATAATCTCTCAGGTGATAAGAATACTGCAGTCAATAAAACGTGCCTTTATGCTTGTATTTATAAGAATGTATAGATTATGAAAAATAATTTCATAAATCATGTTAAGAAGAAATTAGTGTTATGAAGAAAAATAAAGCAGGGTAAAATGATAGATATTTCAGTAGGGCAGTTGGGGACTGACTCTGAGCTGGTAACATTTGATCAGAGACTTGAATGAAATGAGGAGCAAATCATATGGAGTGTTGGAAGGATAATGATCTAGGCAGAAAAACATCAAGTACGAATACTTGAAAGCACAAAGACTTGGTGGAGTGAAGTGAGTAAGACAGACTATAATAGGGGATGAGACTAGAGGCATATTTAGGAGTGGGATTGGAGTGCCAAAATAAGGACTTCAGAAATTATTCTAAGAGCACTATTAAATACTTGAAGGTTTTAAAAAGAGGTGTGTCGTATGTTGTGAAAAGGTGGTTCTGGTTGTTAAATAAATGGAAACAGAAACAAATTAAGGTGCTAATGCTGGTGAAGAATAAGATAATCACTTAGATTTAGGTGGTAGTGGTTGATATGGTTTGGCTCTGTGTCCCCACCCAAATCTCATGTCAAATTATAATCTCCAATGTTGAAAAGGGGGCCTGGTGGGAGGAAATTGGATCATGGGGCAGACTTCCCCCTTGCCGTTTCATGATAGTGAGTGAGTTCTCATGAGATCAGGTTGTTTAAAAGTGTGTGGCACCTCCCCCTTTGCTCTCTCTCTCGTGTTCTACCATATGAAGATGGTGCCTGCTTCGGCTTCTCCTTCTGCCAAGAGTTTAAGTTTCCTGGGGCCTTCCCAGAAGCAGAAACCTGTAGAGCCTGTAGAACACGGGGGAAGTCTGCCCCGTGATCCAATTTCCTCCCACCAGGCCCTTTTTTCAACGTTGGAGATTATAATTTGACATGAGATTTGGGTGGGGACACAGAGCCAAACCATATCAACCACTATCGCCTAAATCTAAGCCATTATCTTATTCTTCACCAGCGTTAGCACCTTAATTTGTTTCTGTTTCCATTTATAAGCCACAGGGGTGGAGCTGCCCAAGTCCTTTGGTGCCCACACTTTGCATCAGTGTGGCCTGGATGTGAGGCATGGAGTCAAAGGAGATTATTTCAGAGCCTTAAGACTTAATGACTGCCCTGCTGGGTTTCAGTCTTGCATGGAGTCTGTGGCCCCTTGGTTTTGGCCAATTTTTCTTTTACGTAATGCGGGCATTTACTCAATGACTGTACCCCCATTTTATCTTAGAATTAATTAACTTTTTTTTATTTTACAGATTCATATGCAGAAAGGACTTGCTTTGTCTTAGATGAGACTTTGGACTCGGACTGTTGAGTTAATATTGGAATAAGTAAAGACTTTGGGGGATTGTTGGGAAGCCATGATTGTGTTTTGAAGTGTGAAAAGGACGTGAGATCTGAGAAGGGCCAGGCACAGATTAATATGGTTTGGCTCTGTGTCCCCACACAAATCTCATGTCAAATTGTAATCCTCATTGTTGAAGGGGGGCCTGGTGGTAGGAGATTAGATCATGGGTTGGACTTCCCTTTTGCTTTCATTGTTATATTGAGTGAATTATCATGAGACCTGGTTGTTTAAAACTGTGTAGCACCTCCCTCTTTGTTCTCACTCTCTCTGTCCTTTTCTGACATGTGAAGACGGTGCCTGCTTTTCTTTTGCCTTCTGCCATGATTGTAAGTTTCCTGAGGCTGCCTAGATGCAGAAGTCTGTATAGCCCACAGAATTGTGAGACAATTAACCTCTTTACTTCGCAAATTACCCAGTTCCAGGTATGTCTTTATAGCAGTATGAGTATGAAATAATACAGTGGTGGATGTGCTAATGCCTAGATTCGAGATATATTGTGAAAGTAGAGCTGAGAGGATTTACTGATAGTTCAGATGTGAAGTGTTAGCTAAAGAGATTTACTGGGTGAATCTGCTAAGTGAATATGATGTCATTTATGGTAATGAGAACACTTGGGGATAAACAAGTTAGTAGGAGGTTGAAGTGGGCAACAGAATCAAGAGTTGGGTTTTGGGCGTGCTAAATTTAGGATGCCTATTAGACATGGAAATGAATATATTAAGTAGATACCAGGATATGTGTCTAGAGTTCAGCAGAGTGATTTATCAAGGCAGTTTTACTGGATTAGTGGAGACAAAAGGATGTTTGAGGAGAGTCCAAGAGTGAAGAAGAAGAAAGGAAGTAAAAACATTGGGTATAGACAACTGGTACAAAGAGTTTTTTTGAAAAGAGATGGAGAGAGGTTACAAGCCATAAGTCGATTGTGGGTTTAAAGAATTTTTAAGATGGAATATTTTAAGACATTATAACTTCAATATATGTACAATTATGGGAATAATTTTGAATAGTACAGGAAAATGATGACACAGGAGAGAGGGGATAATTGTTAGGCTGAAATCCTTGAGATGAAGGGGTTAACTATAGACAGGGAACAATTTATCCACACTAACAGGAATGGAGTCAGTGTATATGCAGACAGTTGGAGGACAGTTGGTCAGTATGATGGTAGAGGAACATATGCTTTTCTGATTGCTTTTATTTTTTAGTGAAAGATGAGGTAAGTTTATCAGTTGAGAGTAAGGTATGAGAAGGTGTTGGGGGTTTCTAGAGAGATGAGGTATAACATTGTCTCCTCCAAGTATGTAAGAGCAAATTAACTAGGAAAATTTCTTGTGCACAAGAGAAGACTGAAGGAAGAAGAAACCTAAAATCTAGAAAGAAGATCAAGTGTTACAAGAGAGACAGAGAGGGTAACCTTGGTTCTAGCCCCACAAAAGGCTCATTATACCATTTGCCATTGGCAATGTCTCTGTTGCATAAATCTATTTCCCCTCCCTGCATTTTTTTTCTGAAGCTGGTTTGAAAATTGCTTGCAATCATTATTGATTCTTGATGAAGACACTGCATAAAGATAGAAGATATTATTGTCGTGTACTAATCAAACTGTATTTGGTTCCTGGCAGTTCCTTTGAAGTCTTCAAAGCCTTTCCCTCTCAGTCAGTGAAAATCATTGCCTCATAAAGGCACGAAAAAAAGTTATTTTCATCTTTAGAATTAAGTCCTGGAGGACACAGACTGAAGTTTATGTCATTAAAAGGTGATTTTGAAGAACATGAGATCAGTCAGTGTCAGTTTGTTTCTTAATTCCCTTTCCTCTCTATACTAGATAAAGATTCTACTGGCCCAGAAAGATGGAGAAAATTGGGTATGTGTACTTCCAAACTTTTTATAAGCCATGGCATTCCTAAAAATTTAAAATATTTGCAAAGGCAACAGGTTAAGGGCATTCTACAACAGGCCATAGCCAGCCACCCCAAAGAATGAGAGGATCAAAACCTTATTACACTTGCACATTGTATGCTTGTATCAAAATATTATGTGTACCCCATAAATACATACAACTATTATGTATCTATAATAATTTAAAATTTTAAAAATTTAAAAATCTTATTACACCTGTAAGCCATTTCCAGCACAGGTGCATTGCGGTACAACTGTAGGGAAGTTCTGGTAGAAGAAAGGGGAGGGCGCAGATACTGGTACCAGTCCATTGGGGAGTTCTGAAAAGACTGAGTTCTAATTCTTACATATACACTTCTGACCTGAAGATTGTGATTCTTTAAAAACAAAAAGAGAGGGAGGTTAGGAAGGGGGAAAGAGACAAAAAGAGAGAGAAAGAAAAAACACTTTATGAACTTATGAAGAGATAAGAGAGTATGGTTTCTTGTTCTTACTTCCTCCTCTCCAGCTGTGTCTATTTCAGGATTAGACAAAGGAGGCTTTCCTTCCTTTCAGGAAGAACATCAATATGTACTGTACTTTGCCAGTGAAAGGAGAGAAATGAGAGCTGTAGATAATGTGTGAAATCAACTAGCCCTCAGGTGTGGCATAATATCAGCTTTAGAAATTTGCTGAATAAGTTGAATGACCAAAACTTTAATGACTAGTGTAGCTTAAAAAGTCCTGATTGGGAATGTCCTGTATCTTTGATTTGCTTCTGTTGACATGGATTTGAGCCTCTT
Organism: Pongo pygmaeus; assembly: GCF_028885625.2. Classification (NCBI taxonomy): domain Eukaryota; kingdom Metazoa; phylum Chordata; class Mammalia; order Primates; family Hominidae; genus Pongo; species Pongo pygmaeus. The sequence goes on from NC_072379.2 coordinate 124,005,928, forward strand.
CTTGTTGAGTATGACTTTTTATTTTGGGGTGATTTAAATGAATTTATACAGCATTTGAAACCTCCCCAATTTATTAATTATCTTTACAATGGAAATTTTAGTTTCTTTCCTGAGATGTTTTCTCTGGGCTATGAAGTAATTCAGGTAAAAATCGTGAGTATTAAGAGAGATAAGTTTACATGCTGCTGCCAGTGCTGGAAATAAACGTCCTTCAAGGTCCATGATCAGTAAAAGAGAGAAGGGGGCTTTGGGAGAATGAGACTTCCCTAAATAACTTGCACTGGGTGGCCCAGATTAAATCACATCACATGACTGTGTGAGAGTCAAGTAAGAAAGAAAAATAATTGAGTCATTACAATATTGGTCCCAATTTGGAGATGATAACTGTCCTAAGAATTAAATCTACTTAGTACATAGATTCATCAGAGAAAATCTTGATTGTAGATAAAAGACAACAAATTCAACAAGTAAATAGGAAGAAAAATTTATATGCCTATTAATTTGTATTGATTTCTTATAGTATGTGAATTAGAAACTTGACTAATTTTATATGTAGCAATTTTTTTTTTTTTTGAGACGGAGTCTTGCTCTGTCTCCCAAGCTAGAGTGCAGTGGCGCAATCTCGGCTCACTGCCAGCTCTGCCTCCCAGGTTCACGCCATTCTCCTGCCTCAGCCTCCCAAGTAGCTGAGACTACAGGCGCCTGCCACCATGCCAGGCTAATGTTTTGTATTTTTTATTAGTAGAGACGGGGTTTCAGCGTGTTAGCCAGGATGGTCTCGATCTCCTGACCTCGTGATCTGCCTGCCTCGGCCTCCCAAAGTGCTGGGATTACAGGCATGAGCCACCGCGACCGGCCAAAATTTTTTTAAAAGTGATGGACCTTGGGAGAAATGTAATTGTGATTTCCAGGAGTGTGGGATACAAGACTGAGGTTCAGACATACATGCTGGTGTATAGTGAGATGATACAGGAAGAAGAAACATGTGTATTTGGATTATTATCATAAGCAGAAGCTGAAATACGTTTAGAGAAGAATATTCAAGGTTCTTTAATCTTGCTGTTCAAAATATATTCAATTTTTTTGAGAAACTTGAAGTTTTTGTCATATTTTCCTATTAATGATTAAAATAAATGAAATTTAGAAATGTTTTTATATGCAGTCTATCTAGATAAACTGCAGTAATTTAACTGTCTATTTTTCTAACCTGTGAATAATCTGTGATAGCATGTCTTGTGTTCTGTTAATTTGGTGTGAAGATGTAGACAGCCTTCTTTTGTTTACAGAGTCTCTTAACTTTGTGTCTCCTCTGGCACTAATTTATTTTTTTGCTAAAAGGTAACAAAGTTACAAGTGCAAACATTTATTTAATTTGTTTAGATTTATAAAAACCATGCCCATGCTCTAGGCCTTTGGGGGCATGAACCAGATAAGAACATATGGTGTAATCTATTATTTTCTCAACTCTAGTTATGTAGAAAGGCATTGTTTAAATGTCAATGAGGAAATTTCAGATCGCCCGTCTTAGAACAGTGATTTCTTGGATAATGCTTGGGTAAATTTAATGAAGGTACATTTTATTTTCTTTAAATAATTCACCAAGACAACGATTTTCAATCTTTTTAGAGTCGGAGGATTTCTTCAGAATTCCCTTCTACTCTAGGAAATTCAACTAACCTTTTAGTTATTGCTGTTGGGCACATCATTTAAAAAAAATCTTTGTAGTATACTCTAAGTAAATTTACAATATATTCAGATTGCTACCAGTCATGATTTTTTTCCAGCACCAATAGTCTAAATTCCTAAGTGAAAAGTAATTTTTTAAAATGTGACAAGTCAGAGAATATATTTTAAAAGAGCACAATTTTATCCACATTAAGTTTATATTTCCATGATTACTGTTGGCAGAATGGTTATAATTATTTTAGATAGTATAAAAGTGACTTCTGAACAGGGAAAGAAGGGATGGGTCATGCCAAGCCAAAGTTTCAGAAAACAAAAAATTATTTATGTATTTATTTATTTATTTATTTTTACCAGAAGCCAAGCCAAGAGAATATGAGTTTAAGGTTTACCTATATGTCCAATACAAGAGAAAAAAGAATATTCCACTTCTTTAGAAGATTCTACTTTGATCTCCTGGTAAGTGGTTGAGAACAATTCTGAAATGCTGATTGATTTTTTTTCAACTCTTCCAAGTTGCTAATGTTGTTCATGTGCGTGAACACAGAGACACACACACACACACACACACACACAATCTTCCAGGGTATTCTTCCGTGGCAGGGTGGGTGAATTGTTTTTTTCTCTCAATTTATATCTTAACTTTTTTTTTTTTTTTTTTTTTTTGAGACAGAGTTTTGCTCTTGTTGCCCAGGCTGGAGTACAATGGTGCAATCTCCACTCACTGCAACCTCTCCGCCTCCCAGGTTCAAGCAATTTTCCTGCGTCAGCCTCCCAAGTAGCTGGGATTACAAGCATGTGCCACCATGCCTGGCTAATTTTGTTGTATTTGGTAGAGACGGGGTTTCACCATGCTGGTCAGGCTGGTCTCAAACTCCTGACCTCAGGTAATCCACCTATCTTGGCCTCCCAAAGTGCTGGGATTACGGGCGTGAGCCACCACGCCTGGCCTATATCTTAACTTTTATTGCTATTTTTGTAAGAAAGTCTTTGCTGAACTCTTGGGGTACACATATTTTAGGGATCTGTACTATTTTAACTAGTAAACACCACCAAGAATCTCAAATGGGTTAGGATTACATTATCCTTCCTCTGCGTTCTTAGACAGGTCTACATGGCCTACTGGTGATTTTTGAAGAGATCTTCTATTTGGCAAAAACTACGTATGTCCTATACTGTTAAAACAGAGTGTAAAAAAATGTAATCCCTGCACTTTGGGAGGCTGAGGCAGGTGGATCACTAGGTCAGCAGCTCGAGACCAGCCAGACCAACATGGTGAAACCCCGTCTCTACTAAAAATACAAAAAAAATTAGCTAGGCATGGTAGCGGGCACCTGTAATCTCAGCAACTTGGGAGGTTGAGGCAGGAAAATAGCTTGAAACCGGAAGGCGGAGATTGCAGTGAGCCGAATTGTGCCACTGCACTCTAGCCTGGGTAATAAGAGCAAAACTCCATCTCAAAAAAATAAATAAATAAATAAAAAAAAGTGATACAGCTTGGAGAACTGGAGGATCAACTCTTTGAAAATTGGCCTACAGACTTTTCTCATGCAAAAACCAGCACTATTAATATTTAGAAAACAGCATTTGGTTGAATTAAGAAAAGAAAGAATATGTAGAGATTTATTTTAAAGAAACTAGAATGGATGTTTACTGTTTCTAGTGGTTCATATGTTTTATATCATTTATTACTAATGCTTTTTTTAGTCTAATAATTTGGATAATAGACTTAAATACCTGAGGTTTAATAATGAATTTCCTGTGGGTTCAAAATATTTCATTCTAGGCAGGTACTTGCTCAGTATTTCACAGCAAAAGAAAGACAGCTCTAAGTGCTCATGAGTCCTAAGCAGTGTCTCCAGCTTCTGTCTCCTCCTGAAGCCCCAGATCTTCAGTGATCACTTCCACTTGGCCATTACGTGGAGAACAAAAACTCAGTAAATTAATAATGCAGCTAATCATTTTGAATCTACTCTTACAATTTTGTGTATTTCCCATCTCACAAAATATATACTTTGTTTTTTCCTCCTTCTCACCACCATATTAAACAATAATAAATCTTTTTGATTCTGCCTCCTGAATATCTCTCAGATACAGTCAGTAGCTATACTGCCTCTACTTTTTTTTTTCTTACTCCAAGATTGTAGCAACATAACCCTACTTTCTTTTCCTGCCATTAATTTGCAATCTTCCAGTTTGTCAAAGTAATTTTGTGAAACGTCAATCTGAACCCGATGTGATGTGCTTACAATGCTTCAATGGCTCTCTGTTGCTCCCATTGTGACAACCAAACACCTTAGCACAGGACACAAAGCCGCTGGTGATCTAGCCTTTGCTTACTCTGCACTCTCATTAATCTCATACATAGCTCAGCAGAAGTCATTAGGAAGATGGTTTATATTACTATGATGCTGTCTCCTCGAACTTATTTGGAAGATAGCTTTACACTGAGTGTCTAAGGTAGCCAATGTTCTAGTTATTAAGAAAAAATAGGAGGATACCTAAACATCTCAGTCAAAATTTGAGGGTAAGATACTTTTGGCTAGTGGAATTCTCTTGTGTAATAAAGAATTCTTTAGCATTAAAGGACATTTGTAGGCACTCATGGTAGTGAATATTTGAGTTGCTTCATTTAGCAATTATGAAAAAGCTGCTATGAACATTCTGTTGATTTTCAGTAGGTTGAAGTTTTTATTTTGCTCGGGAAATACCTAGGACTGGAAGTGCTGGGTAATAGTATAGACCTAACGTTTAACTTTGTAAGAAATTGACAGTCCTTTCCCAAGGTGGTTTACACCCCTTCCAGGAATTTATGAGTTCTAATGACTCTGTATCTTTTCCAATTTTTGTTGTTATGTTATTTTAACTTTAGGGCTGTTGGAGATTATTTATTAATATCTTATTGTAGTTTTAATTTGTATTTCTCTAAAGACTGAGCACCTTTTCATGTGCTTTTTGGCAATCATATTTCTTCTTTAAGTGTCTGTTCCAGCTTTTTCCTATTTTTTGTGGAGTAGATTGCTTTTATATTGCCAAGTGGTAGGATCTATCTATCTATCTATCTATCATCTGTCTAAAGTGAATGTAACTGTTTGTCAGTTAGATGTTTTGCACATATTTCTCCCAGTCTGTGGTTTGCCTATCTATTGTCTTCATTGTGTCTTTTTCGATGAACATACATTTTTAATTTTAATGAAGTACAATTTAGCATTTAAAAAAATTTATGCCTTTGCTTTCTGTGTCCAGTCTAAGAAATAAAGATTTAATGGTAAGCCATAAAGATATTCTTCTGTGTTTTCCTCAAGAAGCTTTGGGGCTTTAGCTTTAAAATTTAGGTTTATGATCCATCTCAAGATAATTTTTATATGTGATATAAAATAGTGGTTGAGTCTCACCTTTTTTTCCACATGAATATTCAGTTATCTCAGAACTGTTTGCTGAAAAGACTTTCCTAATTTAATTACTTTGGGACCTTTATTGAAAATCAATTGAATAAGATTTCTGCTTCTGCCTGGCATGTAGAAAAATGGAAAGAGTGCCCTGTCCATTCTAACAACTATAAGTAGCTAAATAAACCAAAAAATCTTAACTTTTTGAGCCTATCGAAGAGCTGAAGTAGCAGGGCAATCAAGTAACATGAAATAAAGGTGGAAATGACCCCTCCAGGGATAATGGCACATACAGAGTGGCTTATGTGTGGCAGAGTGTGGGAGAAAGAATGGCTACCAGGTAAGCGATAAGAACCAGTTAAAAATTTAACATATTATTTGAGACCAAGTGTGGGCTGGAATGTCAGATCATAATTCGTCACAGATATCTGTTGCTAGGTCTCATGAAATTTCACCCAGGGCATGCACAACTTAGTATATAGTTAAATAGTGAGAGAACCCTATGCAAAATTTCTGCACCTCCTTTTTTCCATTCTACAGACTCTAGCCAACTTAATGGCTCAGAACTGTAGTCCTTGTTTCCCCAGCTAAGCAGAATCCTTGTGCTCTGTTTGGGTTTCACCTCTCTGCACTGTGGTCTAGAAAGTGTTTCCAGGAAGAGTGATTGTTAGGCTTACTTATGTATTTTCCTATCTGTACTCCTGTTCCCTGTATGCTGTCCTCTGAAAAGAATTGCCTTATATATTTCATAGTTTTACAGTTGTTTTTGGCCAGAGGACTAGTCTGGCACCAGTTACACTTTCATGGCCAGAGAATGTTCTTTTCAAGATCTTCTGCTTGTTAGTAAAAAAAAAAAAAAAAAAGAACACAGATGCACCAACATTCAAACACACAATACAAACATGGAGAAAAAGTTTTTTAAAAGTGAGTTAAGTAAATTTCAATATTTTCTTAATAAACCACATCAAAGATGGATTCTGAATTTGAAAACTTTCTCTTTAACAACGGTTTCATTTTCATATATTTAACTTCGCTTTATCTCTTTATATTACATATTCTCTGCCTTATGGCCTTACTTTTCCTTTTCTGTTGATAAAGTATTTTAAAATGCATAGCAATAGCCAATGAAAGAGACGACTAGTCCAGGGTCTGTCTCCCAGAGCGTAATGGACCCTAGTTTATATAAGCAATTTGAGTAAAAATCTGTTGCAGAATTCATAGGCTTTTTGTGAGGTATAGTGATTTTCTGATGATAATTTATAATTATGGGTGGAGAAATATTTAGATATTTCTTTATTGTTCAATCAGTGAACAAGTAATTTTTTTGAAGTGTCCAGGCACCATCTCTTCCTGTTCAGGTCCAGAAATAATCCTTTTAGGTTTTTATTTTCAAAAGTACTATTCGTGCCCAATTTAATTTCTGTTACTATCCCATGATAAGATAGTTAACAATGCTTTTCTATCTCACAGTGCTATGGCTCTTTGAAATGTACTTGTATTGAAATAATATAGGTCTTTTTTGCTTCTGTAGTTAGTTTGTTATTTCTATTCATGTAATGCTGATTACTCAGTAATAATGATGCTCTATTATCTATTGTGCTGCCCATAGACACTGGCGTCCAATGATTCCCTCAAAGATTGTTGCTGTGTTCAATTCATAATGACCACAATTACCAGTCTTACCCAGAGTATGCAGGGAAATCTGAGTAATAATTCATTTTCACATTAAATTTATTATGTAAAATTTTCTAGTATAATGGTAGAGCAATGCAACCTTCAAACATGTATTCTTTTGGCTGTAATCATTACATTCACTACATTTCTAGAAGGTGATCTTTCAATGTGGACTGGACCTCTGCCTTCCACATATGGCATCCAGTGGGTTGGGTAGGCAAGAGGCCCAGGGAGGGAGGAAGAGTAGTACCATTAATTCAAGGAATATCCATGTGTGTCTGGCATGGTCTAAGACTGACCCAGGAGCTTATAAGCTATGACATTTATCAGGAAAAGAAAGAACCAAAGAAAGATTGATGTTATGTGCATGAGTCTCTAAAGCTTTTGCAGAAGGCAGTGCTTGACATGTGGCACAAAGCCTGCTACTAAAGGGCTAGAGCGATCTCCTTGAGTGTTAGCAGAAAGCGGATGTATGGTAAAAGTCATCTGCTACCCTCCAGGCACCACTGGGCTAGAGGTGACGCTATGGTTGGAACATGGGCAAAAGCTAATGAATGAGTCACATATGTCACATGTGTGACTTGAGCCCAAGGCTCAAAGATGGTCCATCAGCAGCCCAGAGCCTTTAACTCATCTTGTCTCCAATGTGAGTGAGAATCACCCAAATTAATGTGCCCACACCATTATGGTAGCTCAATTCTATGAGATCCCATGGAATAAATACCTTACCAAACAGCTGGAACAATTGTTTTGCTAGGCTGTCTTTACAGGTCTGAGGCTCAACCATGATATCCAGAAAGACCACATAGGTTGAGTGAGTCCTAGAGCTTCTCGGGGCATCCAGTTGAGTCTATGTACTGAATAGAGGGTCGCAAAATATCCCATGTAAAAAATCAGGTGCTAGGATTTATGTCTATGCTCAGTCTGGACTACACTTAGATGGCACTGGTGGCCCCAAACCATGCCAGGCATAGGAGAGGGACTTAGAAAATTTTGAGGAAGGTACTTGGAAGCATGCATTTCTTGAGGTGTGGGGCCTAAGGCAGAGACCTAATGTTTAGATATAAAGGCAGTACTGAGGCAGACCTGAGTTAAAATGCCTAGGACATCCAAACTTTCGAAGTGGTTTAATGAAATAATTTTTTAAGTGGAGATAATCCAAGCTGATCTAATTAAGAATGAATTGTATTCTTTTAGTATTCAGTGTGACTATATTTTAAGGACTCATAATAATTTAAGAATTAATAAAGCTGTATATATGCACATATGAACTGATCCTTTTACTTGAAACTTCATAAATTAGTGATGTCTCCTGAATAAACAAAAGAAAGAACACTAAGGAATATTACATGTGAGAAAATGGTTTTCCTCCATGATATTATCCACAAAAGTTGTATAGCATAAAGCAGTGCATTCATTTATTTGTCCTAAATTAATTCTCTTGAGTTAGAAGAAATAGGAAAGAAGGGCTAGTATTCCTGAATTTGTGCAACAGATATGTGATTACACTATCCCTGCACTCTATATGTTCAGAAGTGTCTAGGAGCTGCAGTTTTCTGGAACTATTCACAACTCTATACAGCATGTCCGTATATTTCTATATTCTGGCAAAATTGTTTTTTAAAGTTAATAACATAATTTTACAAAACCCTTGATTTCTAACCTTTCTGAATGTTAGAGATTGCATATTGCTAAGAATAAAAAAATTATCATAATTTTTATCCTTGGCTAGAATATAAATTTTTTCTCTTTCAAGTTCTTTTAATTTTAGAAAGATGGAAAAGCCTGAAATCTTTAGTTAGCTCTGAACTACAAGGATTCTTGGGTTTGTAGCTACCATTTAAATAACGCGAAATCACATAAATCCTGCATCTATGTGGAGGATAAATAAATAAACTGGCAAAGGTAAAAAAAATCAGTGAATCTAATTAAATACTATTCACAGAAACCAAACCAAACCAACAAAAAAACCTACAAGAATATATATAGACACCAGTAGATATTTGAAATAAGTTAAACTTCTCCAACCCTGCACGTAAGGAATAAATTGAGTGAAATTGATGGTGTATTTGGCCATAGATTAAGATGAACTGAAATTTTTAAAGTTCAAAATTCCTCAGTCTAAATGAGTTTGATACTTGTCAGAAGTCATTAAGAAAATCCAACTAATTCTAGTGATCTCTTAAACCTTAAAAACATTACAGCTGTATCCACTCTCCCTGAAATATGAAATACACACATTTCTTTTTTTAAAATTTATTATTATTATTATTATTATTATACTTTAGGTTTTATGGTACATGTGCGCAATGTGCAGGTAAGTTACATATGTATACATGTGCCATGCTGGTGCGCTGCACCCACTAACTCGTCATCTAGCATTAGGTATATCTCCTAATGCTATCCCTCCCCCTCCCTCCACCCCGCAACAGTCCCCGAAGTGTGATGTTCCCCTTCCTGTGTCCATGTGTTCTTATTGTTCAATTCCCACCTATGAGTGAGAATATGCGGTGTTTGGTTTTTTGTTCTTGCGATAGTTTACTGAGAATGATGATTTCCAATTTCATCCATGTCCCTACAAAGGACATGAACTCATCATTTTTGATGGCTGCATAGTATTCCATGGTGTATATGTGCCACATTTTCTTAATCCAGTCTATCATTGTTGGACATTTGGGTTGGTTCCAAGTCTTTGCTATTGTGAATAATGCCTCAGTAAACATACGTGTGCATGTGTCTTTATAGCAGCATGATTTATAGTCCTTTGGGTGTATACCCAGTAATGGGATGGCTGGGTCGAATGGAATTTCTAGTTCTAGATCCCTGAGGAATCGCCACACTGACTTCCACAAGGGTTGAACTAGTGAAATACACATTTCTATATAAAGTACAAACAAATAATTTACAGTGATTATGAATTAGAAAATGCAAGAAACTTTTCAATAAGAGATCTGACCCATTAAATTATTCCTGAGCTCAAGTGGAGGAAGACTGACCTATACATATTGGTTATGTACCCCAGAAACCTGAAATGTTTTTTAAAGTTACCTCACACCTTTTAATTTAATTATCTCAATTCCATTTCTCATACATACATTTCTTATGCTTCCATAGGAATTTTAGGAAATATTGAGGATCCAGGAGTCTAATAAACCATGATTTCTCAACCTTAGTGCTATTGATACTCAGTGCTGGATAAGTCTTTGTTGCAAGGCTGTCCTGTGCATTGTAGAATGATTAACAATGTTCCTAGTTTCTACTCACTAGATGCTAATAGTGCCCCGACCTTCTTCCCCTCATTATGACAACCAAAAATGTCAGGAAACATTGCCAAATGTCCCCTAGGGGGCAAAATTCCTCCCAGTTGCGAATAAATGCTATGCATTACAATTATACAGGATTTAGCTTCATTGTTGACAAGCAGCAACTGCAGAATTTTTCTGCTTCCCCAGAAAATCAAATACTTTAATATGTGGGAAGAGCAAAGAATGATATAATTGTACACATTCCACTGATTATATCCATAATGCATAGAAGTAAAAAGCTTAAGACTGACTGCAGCACACAAATATGTATCATTTAATCCAAGTATCATCCTGCACACTGCAGTTGTTTGTTTCTTACTAAGTTTGAATTAGTTGCCAGCATTTACAATTAGACTGTTTCACTGAAAAACCAACCAATTACTGAAATAATTATGACTTCTCTTGAAAATTCAGTTCTAGCAAAATTGTGCCCCAATTCTCAAAAGAATAACTCACTAGACGTTGCCTTCTTTAGATAGGACATGTATTCTCTGTTTTATCACACCTGACCTATTTTTAAAATTTGCATTACATTACCTACATAGTCTTATAATCACTTGAATTTAAAACTTCAATAAGTCAGAAAATTTAATGTTGAATCAGAAGCTCAATTAACTTTAAGGAATACAGTCTAAGCTCTAAAAATAAAGAAGAAAAAGAAGAGTATTAGTGGAGAGGAGCAATTGGTATGAGGAAGAGAAAGAATGATTCATTATTTTCTGCAATCCAGTGGAACTGGGTGTTACATGTTGTTATAGATTTTAGCAATTAATTCACTTGTGATAAAATTCTTCGAACTTTTCAAAATGACTTTTGAATTTGAATGAGTAGGATAACAGACAATATAAAAATAGTATTATCTGTCTTTCATCTACTTGAGTTAATTTTTGTATAAAGAAGGGGTCCAGTTTCAATTTTCGGCATATGGCTACCCAGTTATCCCAGCACCATTTATTGAATAGGGAATCGTTTCCCCATTGTTTTTGTCAGGTTTGTGGAAGATCAGATAGTTGTAGGTGTGCGGTCCTATTTTGGGGTTCTCTATTCTGTTCCAATGGTTTATGTGTCTGTTCTTATATCAGTGCCATGCTATTTTGGTTACTGTAGCGCTTAGCAAACTAATGCAAGAACAGAAAACCAAATACCATGTGTTCTCACTTGTAAGTGGTAGCTAAATGATGAGAACACACACACACAGAGGGAAACAACATGCACTATGGCCTTTTGGAAGGTGGAGGGTGGGAGGAGGGAAAGGATCAGAAAAATAAATAATGGGTACTAGGCTTAATACCTGAGTGATTAAATAATCTGTGCGACAAACCCCCATGACACACGTTTATTCAGGTAACAAGCCTGCACATGTACCCCTGAACTTAAAAGTTAACAAAAATAAAAATAGCGTAATCTGGATTGCATTCATAGTATTAAAAAGATCAGATGAATCAAGTTGTGGGCCAGAGACACATTCAAATAAGTAGAACGATGGATCAATCTTCATGGCACCTTAGGAATATGCATTATTCTCTGAAAATGTATAGGGATGCTTATATTACGAATGTATATTCTCTAGCTAGTAATAAATACAGTACAAATTACCATGAACAATAAGTCATCTCCTTTTGTTATTTTATTTTAGATTCCAATTGTGAAAAAAAATTGTGCCTAAAGAATATAGTCCCTTTATAGAATTGTTTTGAAACCTACCACAGGTATTTCTACCCAGGCAGGTATAAAGTTGTACCTTGGGGGCTATGGGGTATAGTTTGTTTTCATTAGTTCCATTTTTTATTAGTACTACCCTGGAAAAATGCCTTCCAAATTACCATAAGCAGAGATCTTTTAGAGACTCCAATTGACACAGGGTGATTGTTCCAAATAAGCAAAAATGTAGTATTTAGAGAAAAATTTTAAATATAATTCTTTATGGATCCAAGAATTCTGGGAAAATAATTCTATGTCTTTGAGAGGTGATTCTGTTGAAACTTTTCAAATAAATATAAATTCTTATCTATAAAATACATATTAGTCGCTGGATGCATTTTACTTTTACTTAGCGCATACTGTTTAGAATAATTTTTAAAATACTTTGTTATTTGCGTGTAGTTATAAAATGTAAGCAAATAAAATATATATCAAAATATTTCAAAATATTAATATTTACAAATAATTGAAAGCAGTAGTCAGTAATAGTTGGTAAATCACCAGATCGTTGTAAATGAAAAAATATTTAAAGTAAGAACACTGTTTACCATCCATAAGAGTTTTTGCTTTATTTGTCTTAAAAATCAGAGATATTGGGAGTAACCCATAAAACTTTTAGTCAGAAGAAAGAAATATTACAGTTCCTTTTTGGAGTCAAATAAGGCACTGCAGTAAGAATCAATGTTTTAATAATTTTTAATGTATGCAGATTTTATAGATAACCCAGAAAAATAATATTATCATTTAGAGTAGTTCTTTAATACTTATAATTTATAGTAGAATGAAGGCTCTGTATTTTTTTATTAGAAGTTTTAGTTATGAGAGACCTCATACACAGAAAAAAGGCATAGTATTCTAATCTGATACTTTCATTTTTCCCCTCCAATATGTTAGTATTAGTTGACAATAGATTCTCCCTAGCTAACATTAACTTAAATATAAATAAATAAGGGTTTTTTTTTTTTTTTTTTTTTTTAATGTAGCAATAACTTGAAGGTAGTCCACAGGTGGCCTTAGCTTGGTTCATTGGTGTCTGGGATGTTAATTTCTGTGGATGGTGATTAATCACTCAGGCATTTAAGGCATAACAAAAAGGAAAATACAGCGCTAGTCACATTTCTTCCTTTTTATTAAGAATGTAAAAGGCTTTTTAGTTTTCCTCTTGTGTCCCATAAGACAGCACCATGTCACATTATGTTCCTGGCCATAAAGGACATTAGAAAATTGAATATTTGTATTTATCAACTTTTACAGTAATAGGCAAACAGGGAGGTTGGGAAGAAGTATTGACCACAATCAGTGTCTAAATAATAATTTAGTTTAATTTGATTATGAAATGGTATATCATATAAATGGAATTGAAGATTAAATGTTTTTAAGAAGTCAGTTTTCTCCAGTTTACTGCAATCACAATTCTAGCGGGGTTTGTCTGGGGGAAATTGACAAGTTATTTCTAATGTTTTTCATGGAAAATCCGGGCCATGAATAACCAAGGCAATCTTGAGCAAGAACAAAGCTGGAAGATTTATATACCAGATATAAGATTTATTCTTTGATAATAGTAGTTAAGACTAAAGTATTAACAGAAGGATAGACAAATTGAGCAATGGAGCAGAATAACTCTTTCAGAAATCACATGTATATGATCGTTTGATTTATAACAAAGGTGACATGGCAGTGCAGAGGGAAAAGAATGGCCATTTTAATACATGGTGCTGGGTTAGTTAAAGGTCTAGGTAGAAATAAAAATAAGTGGCAATTCCCTACCTATACTATACAAAGCAAATCATTTCAAGGTGGACTGTAGGTTTAACAGGAAATAGAAAACAATAAAGCTTTCAGAAACTATTAGAATCTCTCTCTCTTTCTCTCTTTCTTGATTTCTCTTCAAATTTCTTTCTATCTCTCTGCCTCTCGTCTTTATGGAGTACCTGAAAATTGTCCCTAACCATTTTGTTAGGAGGAACTAGATTTAGATCCTTGGAAGCTGTATAATCAGTTGCTTGTGTTATGAGAGTTGGGTAGGTCTGAGAGGAATGAGAGTATAAAGTGAGTCTCTAAAATCAGCCTATTGATTGCATGTAGGGAAGTTGCCATCCGCCTCCCTGCTTTTACTCCCATTCCGTGGTTAAGGAATTATCCAGAAGGAGACTTTGTAGTACTTGTGCGGCATCAGGTGGTAACGGATGTCTGAAGCACTCATTTGTTTAAATAAGCCAAGCTTTTATGACCGACGGCTCAATTTAAGCAATGTGTTGAAAATAACGTTTATTTCTGGCCACTGCTTTTCATGGTCAGGATACAAATGTATGGATTTTTCAAGTGCCTGTTTTTCCAGAGATTTTCTTAAGCAAATGCCGTGAATTTTCCAATAGCATAAATACTTGAAGTTTAAACAGGCAAATAATGAAATCTTCGTCCCTCAAAGAGGGATTCTAGGAAAAAGTGCAAGATGGATAATGTTGGGTGTTGTTTCAGGTGACAAAGCTAAACTGCTATGATTTTAGGGACAGGGAGAAATTCCTTCGGGGTTGAGGGATCAGAAGTGATTTTGTGGAGAACTGACATTTTAATAGGAATAGGTAGTCAGAATTTAGAACTACAGAGATGTAGTTTGAGGCATTCCTGTGCAGTGAAAAGACCATGAGCCGAGTGATACAGGTATGAAATCAATATATTCCAATCATCAAATATAATTTAAATAATCAGTAAGCTGATTAAAATTATTATAGGGAAAACCCATAGCTTACAGTAACAAAATTACAGAAATAAATGGGAATGAATTTAATAAAGAGGAAGGGTTTAAACTATCTACAACCAAATGCCAACCTGGAATTTCTGTGATTAAACTGCTGAAAAAAAGTACAGGTTTGCACCACTCACGATTGTTAAAACATGATAAACTATTTATAAATCATTCTCTCAACACCATGCCTGTTAAATAGAATCCTCAATACAAAAATTCCATACCTAAAATAAATATCACAATGAAAATTACACATAATCTTGTATAGTACATGTGTTTAAATTAGTGTGACTATGAACTATAGTTTCTCTGATAAGAAATCATCCAGAAATGCTCAAAGTAAAGAAAAGCAGGTTGCATGGGACAAATAGGCATTTTATATTGTCTGGCACTCATCCCTGCAGTAATTTAATTTTATCTTATATGAAGTAGGTCATTTTGTACAGATATAAACTTTCTGTTGTGTACTGTTCTCCCTTGACATCCATGTTATATTGACATTGTAATTTTTTCTGTAGTTCTTAGCAGTTTTTATGCCACCTCAATTTGTAAAATCACGAGGTTTTACTCATATTACAAATAAGTAATAGCAATGATTACCTAGTTACCTAAACTTGTCTATTTTTAATACCCATAGGTATAAAAAGAAATTTTTCTTTCTATATTTCATTCAGAAGCATGTTATATGGACACATTTATTTATACCTAGCATTATATCAATCTTGTTTTGTGTAAAGCTTTATGAAGTAGGTCAAACAGGAAGGTAAACTTGCTAAGAAATATGAAGATAATATATATCGGTTTAGCAAATACTGAATAATATGGAACCTCATCTATCTCATTGCTAACTTATTTTTTTTTACTTTTAGCTTTTCCCATCATTGTTAGATAAACAAAACTAGGATAGAAAAATTCTGATGTTGACATCTTATAACCAGGCCAGATAGATGCAGTTTATTAGAACTACGTGGAAAAATAGAACAGGTTGGTCAGAACTTATCTTGGAGGCAGAGTCTGGCATAGACTAAGATGTCACTTGGAGTTTAGGATTTCGCACGCTGTCCTCTTGGTCCTTCTATTCTTTTTGAGAAGCCATTAATAGGCCAGAAGATAGATATAATTAGAAAATTACAATTGGATGAGCACAGCATGTAAACAGAATTTTGTGTATATAGGAGTAAGACACATCCAAATTCCTGAAACTGTTGTATTCTTGAGTAGCTTTTTGTTTTTCTTTGGTTCAATGATTTTCTTTTTTCTTTGCATATTTTTTAGTGTACATTTCACTTACTCATCTCTAAACTCTTTCTGAGAACAATAAATTTATTTCAAATATGTTTTAACTTTGAGAATATATCTTTGGAACCCCTCTTTCTCATCATCCTGGGATTTCGTTTGTCTCTCCATGAGGCATCCTTGGTGTTCTGGATCTTTTCTTGATTTACTTCTTCATTTTGTTAAAATATATCCTTTAGAAGCTTCCTGATAAAGGATACAATGGAGATTAATCTTTTGAGAACTTGAGAATTGCATATTTGAAAATGTACATATTCTACCTTCATATGAGATGGAGAGTACAGTTCAGTATGGAATTCCAAGTTGAAAATTGAGAATATAGTGACTGAAAGCATGCTACATTGGCTCCATTGTCTTTTTTCTAGTGTGACTATGGAAGAATCCAATGACATTTCTTCCCTAAACTTTTGTAACAGCATTCCTTGTCATGAATCTTTTCTCATCTCTCTTACTGAACACTTGGTGAGTATTCTAAGGAGAAATCTCATATCCTTCAGATATCCCTCTAGAATGTTTTGAAATGATTTTCTTTGTAATATACTCCTCTTATTTTTTTCTGAAACTGTATTTATTCAGCTATGGCACATGCTGAATTGGATCCAATTGCCATTCTACTTGCATTTTTCTTTTTCTCTCACTTATCAAAGATTTTCCTCAACCGTATCTCAGATGCAACTCTTGAATATTATTTTTCTCCAATCATTATTTTCTCCAATCATTATAAGAAAAGTCAGGAATACTGTACTTTTCTTACCAAACTAAATAGGCAGTGACTTCGAAAATATTTAACAATTTATTAGTTAGAATAGTTTGTCTTAGGTGAGTTTCCCTACAAGCAGAGTTTGAGGAGGGATTTTCATTCAAGGTACTTATGGAGGGTGCACTCTCTGGAGAAAGAGAATGAAGGAAGTATCCTAGGTCAGGAGAAGGAGCTAAGCAAGGTTGCCCTTCGTTGAAGTCCAGCTTCAGTCTGATCCCCTGAGAAGCTTTCGATAGGAATTATGCATGAACATGGTTTCCATCTTGAGGCAAGTGGGCCTATTAATTAGCCAATAGTTAATGTGGAAGAAGGTCAGAGGGAATGTACAACTAAGGCCATTCCCTGAATAAAGAAAACCTGTAGTTAACAGCCAACACTCACAGTGGCAGTGGTACGCATAGGCCTGCCTGATCAAGGAGATCTGCATGGGGCAAAAGCAACATCTATTACATGTCTTTACCATTTGAAAGCATTGAATATATTCATCAGGCACACCTAACAGCAAACTGTTTTATATGGCTTATCGGATAGCTTGATACAAATGAAGGTGTTACATTTCATCTCGAGTTTGATTTTGCAAAAACTTTAATGAGGAAGATGGTCTTCAGTCTTAATAAAAGCAAAATTAAAATATTTAGTATACTATATGCAGTATATCTACATAATTCGGCAATCTAACTTATACTCTTTTAGATCTAGCTAAAGAGTCTGGATATAGGGAAAATGGCTGAGTCTTCAAAAACTTTTTTTTTAAACAAAATTCAATTTATTTGTTGGTTTGCTCAAAAGTGATTTTTTGGTTTGATCATTTTGCTTTGAACTTACTAGTTGTTTATGCTTGACTACCAGGCATATTGCAACTCAGAAGTGGGTAATAATCCAAGATCAGAATAAGTGACTCAAACGCAGCAGCCAAGATGCTACCCAAAGGGAGTAGCCATTAAGCCTTTCATTTACCCTCAGATATTTATAAAGCATTATTACTGTCCTAAGTACTGGAGATTCAGATGTAAAATACATAATTCTGATTTCAAGAAGTTTATTAGGATATATGTGTGTGGAGGGGTGAGGAGATGCCAGTTAACAAGCATAATTGAATAGTGTAAGTGCTGTGATGTGTGCTATAGACTTAGAGAGTGTCAGCAGCTCACTCAGAATGGGAGTAGGAAGTTAGAAAACACAGCAATAAAAAATTAACCTCAATTTTTAGTTTCAAAGCATGTGTATAATTTTATCAAGTGAAATTGTAGTTTTGGGCAATGAGTGTTATACTGGACCAGCAGGAATCACTAAAGAATTTTGAGCTGGAGAATGTCATGGTAATATTTCTACTTTAGAAATAACATGTATTTTCTTAATTTAATCTATGTACGTTAAAGGGAAATTCTAGGAACACGGTGTCTGAACTCAGATCTGTGAAGTCCTCTCCTTTAAATCCTTCTTGGAGTAAGACCATAGCCATGATGGAGTGGGAAAATTGATGTTAACTGGCATTAAGTAACTTTACTAGGTACCCTTAGTTGTAGTTTTCTTTACTACTAGCCTGTTTGGGTTCCTAGGGCTTCTCTAATTGGTGTCTTAGTCAGTTTGCACTGCTATAATAGAATACCATAAACTGGGTAGCTTAAACAACAAACACTTATTTCTCACAGTTCTGGAGCTGCAAGTCCAAGATCAGGGTGACAGTATAATTAGGTTCTTGGTGAGGGCCCTCTTCCTGTTTTACAGACAACTCCTTTTTTGCTGTATTCTCAAACTGCAGAGAGAGAGCTCTGGTCTCTTTGCCTCTTCTTATGAGGATGCTAATCCATCATGAGGGCATCATTCTCATGATTTTGTTGAACTTGATTACCTTCAAAGGCCCCTTCTCCAAATACCAATACATCGGGGGTTAGGGCTTCAACATATGAATTTGTGGGCGGACATAAGCATTCAGTCTAAAATAACTGGTTTTGAAAAGTTCTGTCATAATCTCTTTAAATATTTCTTCTACTCTTTTATATCTCCCTCCTCCTTCTGAATCTCCAGTTATATATATGTTAGAACCTCTACCAATTTTCATGCTCTTTTCTGTAATGCATTTTAAAAAATTATTTTAGATGTTTTCCTTTGACCTTTTTTACAACTAATATAGAGCAGATTACTAAATTGTGGTGTAGTCACACAATTTAGTACTATCCAAAAATGAAATGAGTAAACAATAGCCATCACAGCCCTCATGTCAAGATTTTGAGATTTAACCCGAACTTACCCCATACAGTTGTTGTATGCACACAAAATACATATAGTATAATTTCATATGTATAAAGCTCAAGAATGAACAGAGTTAAAAACAATAAATTCATTTGATTTTTCATAGGTGGTACAATGAAGAGAAATGAATAGAAATAATATGCATGGGGTGGGGGGGTGGTGCTGCCAAAGGGATGTGATGGAGATGGGCATACAACTGGCTTTAAAGAAAAATCCATTCCTTAACCAGAGGAATATCAGTGTTGGTATGTAGGTGTTCATTATATTATTCTTATAGAAATGAACAGAAATAGTTTAAACATTATTTTGTCTATATGACATATTTTGTCCACACGATTAAAGAAAACAAAGAAACTGAGGGACCAGTATGTTGGGTTTCTTGTGTGAGAGGTAGATAGAAAGGAGTGAGCCCAGCTGTGATAGAGGACTCTGAAGAGGAGGAAGAGAGGCAAACTTTCAGAAGGAATGAGTTACAAAATACAGAGGCCTCATGCACAATGGTTTCACAATGAATAGAAAGTGAGAACATTGACTCCATCACTTGATATGGGTAAAGAGGGAATAAATATCCTTAGAAAATGCTATGGAAACAGCCATGTCATTGGGGGTATGTTTTGAAAGCTTAAGTCAGTGGTATGAGCGGGCACAACATAGGAGGGTAATATTTTGGAAAATCATAGATGGGAGGTACAAACTAATTGTGAAATGAGATAAACACATTCAATCCTGAAATCTTTGGCAGGAAAGTGTGCAATTGCCCTGTGTTTAGATTGAGGAAAGGCGTCTATTTCTGCCTATTATAGTCAGATCAAATAATAGAAAAAATGACCACAAAATGAGTGGTTCTGTCTGTGGGGAAGGATGAGTTTCGGGCCAGTTTGTAAGCTGATGAGTTTAGCCCTCTGACTTGGGTATTTATTCCTCATGGTCCTAATGGCCTCATGGTGCTAGTGAGGACCTATTTTTGATAGTGGTGTTTTTCTTTGAATTTGTAATCAATGCACATAAAATGACCTTAAATAATTTATGTCGGGAAGTTGGGGGCAAAGGGAGAGAGAGCATTAGGACAAATATCTCAGCATGTAGGGCTTAAAACCTAGATGATGGGTTGATAGGTGCAGCAAACCACCATGGCACATGCATACCTGTGTAATAAACCTGCACATTCAGCACATGTATCCCAGAACTTAAAGTAAAATAAAAATTAAAAAAATTAATAATTTATGTTATCTCAGTTCTGATCTAAGCTATGTGGGCCTCTCTAAGCACATAGATGATTTGCATACTCTTTTGCCCTTTCATAGCTCTTTGTTTGAAAAAGGAGGTTGGGGGAGGTAGATCATTGATAAAAGTCTCTCCTACCTCTTTGCTTGGCTAAATCTTGCCCACCCTTCATTCGGGTTCTAGTTTACACATGACTTCATGAGGCAAGTCAGCCTTCATCTCTCATGGCTGATTTAGACACTCCTTTTATGTCCCCTAGTATTCCGTCCTCTGTCAGAACGCTAATCAAACTCAACTGTCATTGCTGGCTTAATGATATTTCAATGTTTAGTGAAAATCCTCTAGATAACTTAAAATATCCTTTTCCAGTAACCATGAACTTTAGCAGCTCCAGGAAACATCGTTGTCAAATATTTTATTAACGCCTATCTTTGAACAATGCTGTATTAGGACAACTTTCTCATATACCACTTGAGAAGTTTTTCTTTTATGATTGACAGCTGAAGCCTGACAAGGGCCAGCCAACCAGTCAACACTGACTCATTTAGAGAACAACTTCATCTTAAACTGTTGAGAAGCAGAGGTGACAGCAATGTGTTTCCACACTATTAATATGTTAAGAGAAAGCAAGTAGGATTTTTCCCTCAGCTAAGGCAATAAAACTAAAATACTGAAACTGTCAGGCTAAGCTAAGCAGGAATAGCCTGGGTCAGTATTTGGTGATGTCTCTGAGGAATACCTTCTGTAGAATAGCTATTTTAAGAAATAAATCAGTAACATGACTATGAGTCAGTTCTGCCCTAGCCTTCTGGTTCAGAAAATGCCATACCAATGGAAATGGTGCCTTAACAATGATTCTTACTTTTGGTCTGTTATACTTGTGATTATTATTCCTCACAGGAGACTTTCCCATGCAGGGTAAATCATTTTCTGCAGCTCTAGAAGCTGGTGGATTCAAACTGAAACCTTTTAGGAGCAAGTGGTTTACAATTCAGTGAATAAGAGCAAAATTTATAATTCATCCTCTTCCTCCACTCTCCCAACACCTCATCAAGGTGTTCTAAAGTAGGAAGGCTGGGCAGGAAAGACCACTGTCTCATGCCAGAAAGGTAGGGGTATCATATACAAATTACAAATGCCTAACAAATGCTGAGAAGGAACAAAATTCGCTAAGCTGCATTTTTGGTATCTTGGGGGAAAATAAAGTGGAAGTGAGCCTTCCTCCAAAAAGAGTGAACAGAGCAGTTTTAAAATAACCAAATACTTATTAAGACATCAAAAATGGTGGTATATGAACAAATGTGTCAAGTAGCAATTATTTTGTGTGAAGGGGGCAAAATATTATATGTAAGTGTTTAAAATTGTCATTCTCCTCATTCAGGAAGATTTCTGTAATTGTCTCCTTGACTCCTGAGTTTTGTTGTTGTTGATATTGGATGAAGAGGAGACAAAATGATTGGATCTAGAGGAGTACCGACAAGCAAATGACAGGTAATGAAAGAGTCCTTTCACGGAGGATGGAGAAACGTTGGCACATATTCTAAGCTGAAAAAGACTCCTCTGATGGATGTCAAGCAGAGAAGAGATTCTCTGCATGTTTGGAGCAGTGGGCAGGAGTGGAGGAGGAATACCGGCATCGACAGGGAAGTGTGAGAAAATGTGCATGCCAGAAAGTAAGGGATGTAGCAATAGAGAGATTTGACAGCAGCTACTCGAATGCATAGATAGTTTGAAAGACACACCATTAATAGCGTCACTGTAGACTGCAGTTAAGATGTCTTTTTAGTGCATTTTGAATGTCAGATTGATGAGTTTCAGTTTGTGTACTTGTTCATAAATCAACACTTTGCTGAGACTGGCTTAGAGGAAGTACAGTTATATTCAGGGATGATATTCAAAACAACATTTATGAACACAGACCAATAAGACAGTTGCCTGACCAATTAGGATGGAGGCCAGCCTTCATGCAAAATGGTGTGTAGCCACTCATGATGAGTCTTAAATTTCAGATTACCATTGTGAGCTCTTAAAGAACAGTATTGTTCTTAGTTACTTTAAACAGAGTCAAACAAAATAATGAATACTTTTATTATACATATCACATGATCCATATTATCATTTTTCACAATCATTAAAAATTTGAGGCCATAGAATTAAATGAAACTCCATTAAACCTTAGGGCTATAAAGCTATAGTAGAGTACTTCATATAATTGAGAAAAAAAATTAAAGAAGCTAGAGACACAGAAAGTAAGGCTTAAATGTTTTAACTTTGAACTTGATTATTTTTCCAATATTAAAAAAAGCAAAAAAATTTAAAGTTATTAGAAATATAATCATTAGGCTAGTTCAATAGCAAATGAAGATTTACCAACTTTTGTTATTTTATATAAGTTCCTGTAGCCTTTAAATAAGGAGAAATTGCTTTAGATTTTGCTTAATATAAAGATTTAGAAGAAAATAATTTTCTCATTATTAGCCAATAACAAATCTGATAACTCTTAAAAGCTAAATCATTTTGAATAGAAACTTCTCATATGGTATTGCAATGGGTTTTCTAACACCGTAAAATGTAATATTAGTAAAATAAATTTTGAGATATAGTGATGGCCATCATGTTTTTCTGGAACAAATTTGCAAATTAATTTTATGGTAGAATAGGAGTGACTAATAAAGTAGTAAGAATCACTAAAAAATGTATGGTTATTTATAACACAATTTTGTACTATTTCTTTCTTTCTTTCTTTCTTTTTTTTTTTTTTTTTAAGACATAGCTTTGCTCTGTTGCCCAGGCTGGAGTGCAATGGCATGATGTCGGCTCACTGCAACCTCTGCCTCCCAGGTTCAAGCGATTCTCCTGCCTCAGCCTCCTGAGTAGCTGGGACTACAGGCATGTGCCACCATGCCCTGTTAATTTTGTATTTTTAGTAGAGACAAGGTTTCCTCATGTTGGTCAGGCTTGTCTCAAACTCCTGACCTCAGATGATCTGCCTGCCTCGGCCTCCCAAAGTGTTGGGATTACAGGCATGAGCCACCATGCCCGGCCTGTACTATTTTCTTTAGAGACACTAGGTTCAGTGGATTAACATAGATGTTTTGGGCTTGTACTGTTTGCCTTGAATCTTACTAAAATTTAATTTATTTAATAAGGAAATAGTGGTATTACAATTTACAACTTTTTTTGTAGAATGGTAGAAAAATATTTCTAAAAAATACTTTATGGCAAGTTACAAATAAAGATGGGCTGTTTTAAAGGTAAAATATAATTGGAGGAAACCAATTTAATTTTTTTTCTAAAAAAAAAAAAATTGTTTCTCTATATCCATGTCTGAGCTCTAAAATTCTGTGGATATATAATTTGGCCCTAAGTTGTAACTAATTGATCATTGTAAAAGAGCAGAAAACAATGACAGGGAAATAACTTTAGACACTTGCTAACATTTATATAGATTTGGTTATTTTGCCAAATTTCACAATTTGTTGTAATCTCAAGGAACATGTAACTGAAATTTGCACAAGCTACCACTGTATGATGTGTAGGTAAACTGAACCGTTAGGTGCGGCAGAGAGGGCACTTCTCCACAACGCTGTCTTCAATAGGTTAAGGTAAACAACTCTGAAATCCACAGACAATGTAGCTATAAAAAGAAATTTCCTTATATAGCAAGAATATAAGACAACATTCAGTTCATTTTATGTTTCTACTTACCTTCTCTCATGTATATGTATATAATACTGTTTGGGTGTTTGTCCCCTCCAAATATGATGTTGAAATGTGATCCCCAAAGTTAGAGGTGGGGCCTAGAGGAACATGTTGGGTCGTGGGGGCGGATCCCTCCTGAATGGCTTGCTGCCCTTTTCATACCCATCTCTTGTTTGTTCCCTGTCTCTCCATGTGATGCACCTGCTTCCCCCTTTACCTTCTGCAGTGACTGGAAGATTCCTAGGCCCTCACCAGAGGCTGAGCAGATGTTGGTGCCATACTTGTACAGTCTGCAGAACCATGAGCTAAAATAAACCTCTTTTTTTTATAAATTACTCAGTCTCAGGTATTCCTTTACAGTAATGCATATGAACTAACACAGTATATAAACAGCAATGAAAGACATTTTTGATTACATTACATTTTGATATTACATTATTGATTCTCTTCTAAGCCACAGTAAAGCTCTCACCTTATTAAATACTATTAGTTACTTGTTGGCTCCAGACCTCAAGCGATATGTTGAAGTCTGGTCGTACTTTTATTCTTATATTTAATTACTAATTGTTTATTTTTTTGATCAAGGCCAGGCATTAGGGGTAGCATAATGAAAATAATAGATCATTAACTTTCATTTCCATTGAAGACAGGTAATTTCTAAGAACAACATTGACCTTGACTAAAATTAATGCAGAATACAAGTCTGATGAGTATTACTTGCTCCATAAAGTAAGATTTTCAAGAGTCTTAACATTTCTAAATTCAATTCCCAGATTCTCTTCAATCTCAATCTTAAATCAAATTCTAACTATAGACTAGGCATACTGGCTCACATCTGTGATCCTAGCATTTTAGGAGGCTGAGGTAGGAGGATTGTTTGAGTCCAGGAGTTTGAGTCCAGCCTGGGAAACAAAGTCAGACCTCATCTCTATAAAACATTTTTTAAAATAAAAATAAATAAAAATAAACAATTCTAATTTTAAACCAAACTCTAATAATTTTGTGGTTTTATGAAATTAACAAAGTAACAAGTCAACTCCTTGATCATCAATTCAAACTGAGATCTCTTCCCAAATTTATTTTTGGCTTGAAAATTTGGACCATTACTTGGATAGTTTTGGTGAGGTGGGAGCTCCTAGGATAGAGTCTGAACCCCCTAGATGGGTCGTATGGAAAACTCAGTCTTCCCTTTCCCTCCTAGAATATTCTTCCTCCCTGTTAAAATTTGGCCTCATTTTCCTACTCAGTAACTTTCAAGGAGAAGATTGAGTCCCATATATCTTTGGTTATAGACTTTGGTTATAGCTTTTGGTCCCAAATGAGGGGAAATGGCTCTAGTGCCTATGACTGTTTCCTGCCCCTATAAGTAGGAAACAGCTATTAAAGAGAAGAAGACTTTGTTCTTCCTCTATCTTTTACATCTTTTCCTTTTTTATAAATACATTCTATAACTAAGAAATTCATTCTCCCCTTAATGCTTATATGCTGCCACAGGGAAGAGAAGATCATTGCAGGTAGTTAATCCCTGGCATTTCTTTTATAATATAGCTCTCAGATAGAGTTTTCTGACCAGAAAATGAACTAAATTTATTTCTTATTGATAAAAGGATTTTCACTTATTTCATATAACTGACACAAATATGAACAATCTCTATTTTACAGTAAGTTGTAATCTTGCTATGCATAGTTAGCAATTTTGCCAGCATGCATAAAAACAATATAGGAGGCATAGGTATACATTCAATGTACTCTAAAAATGTGAAGGAATAGATATCAATAAAAGTGAAAATTATATGCTAGCATAATGCCAGCAGTATCCTAAGTCCTACACTATGCTTCTGGAAAGCTTGGTCTGGAAATATCATGGTTCAGTATGGTCGTAGGAGGCAGGGGTAGTTAGAAGAGTCAGAGTCAAAAGCAAAAAGACAAACACAAATCAAAACCACAATTAGATACCATCTCATGCCAGTTAGAATGGCGATCATTAAAAAGTCAGGAAACAACAGATTCTGGCAAGGATGTGGAGAAATAAGGACGCTTTTACACTGTTGATGAGAGTGCAAATTAGTTCAACCATGTGGAAGACAGTGTGGTGATTCCTCAAGGATCTGGAACCAGAAATACCATGTGACCCAGCAATCCCAGTACTGGGTATATACACAAAGGATTATAAATCGTTCTACTATAAAGACACATGCACACATATGTTTATTGCAGCAGTATTTACAATAGCAAAGGCTTGGAACCAACCCAAATGCCCATCAATCATAGACTGGATAAAGAAAATGTGGCACATATACACCATGGAATACTATGCAGCCATAAAAAAGAATGAGTTCATGTCCTTTGCAGGGACATGGATGAAGCTGGAAGCCATCATTCTCAGCAAACTAACATAGGAACAGAAAACCAAACACCACATGTTCTCACTCATAAGTGAGAGTTGAACAATGAGAACACATGGACACAGGGAGGGGAACCTCACAGACTGGGGCCTGTCATGGGGTGGGGATCAAGATGAGGAAGAGCCTTAGGACAAATACCTAATGCATGCGGGGCTTAAAACCTAGATGACGGGTTGATGGGTGCAGCAAACCACCAGGGCACATGTATACATATGTAACAAACCAGCACATTCTGCATATGTATCCCAGAACTTACAGTAAAAAAAAAAAAGCAAAAAGGCAGAAAGCAGTGGGTTGTTGAAAAAGTTTGGAAACAGAATCTGCTGAGACTACTTGAGTTTGGGCAAGGCAGACTGTAGGCCTTCAAATACTTAAAGATGCTCTATATCCTTGGAGCAGTCTTCAAGTAGTTGCCACTGTTGAGATACTTTACATATAAACTTTTTGCTAGGTCAGCTCTCTTTAGTAACGTTTTCATTTAGATACACTCATTCAATACATTTATTTAAATACATTTGAAGATGATAATTCCATCTTGACCAAGTATGTGTGCAGCCACCAAAAACAGTGTCATTGAAACATCACTCACACCTAAGTTTTGCTTGATTTACACAGAATTCACCTGTAAGCATGGTTGAATTAATTTGAGAGGTTACCATCTCAACAATTTGTTAGGTAGATTGTTACTAACTAAAATGAACAATATATTTTGAAGAGCTTAATATTTAAACCATTTTAGACATGAAAAAAAGTGTTTTTTTTTTTCTGAAGTACTTAAGGCAATGCTAGGAGTGAAGAGTTAGAATAGCAATACATATATCCAGGTGTATGGAGAATCTGGAAGCCAGAGTTTGCATTAAATAACTCTCTTTGAAGCAAGGAAGCTTGTGAAACTGGATGTATTGTTTAAATAAATGGGTTTTAAAAATCTTATGCAAACAGGCACCTAGCAAATGGAAGGTCTTGCCATGGAGGGGGCTTTCTGGCTCCAACAGGATCCAAACCCATAGTGTTGCCTATGAGATGCCACAGCTGTGAACAGGTGAGCAAGAATAAGAAAGTTAACCTGGGGTGAAAGAATTAGAAATAGGAGGTAACTGAAAAAACTTAGAAAAGACTAAAGAAACATGAATGCTAAAAGCAGGTAAAATGACAAGTCCAGGGGATGAGTGTAAGCGGCCACAATCAGTATCTATACTGTGCAAACAGAATTCTGCATGAGTACCGGTCACTGAAGCCCTTTCCTCTTTCTCCTCATTCATGAGCGTCACTAACTCTGTACCTACAGCCATAGTAACCTGTCTTGGTGATGAATAGCAGTTGTATTGATTCTCACAGACTCCTTTTTTGCATAGCAACATATTTGGCCACATCTAGATCTAATATAATGCAAAGTCAACCAATTAAATAACAAATATTTTAGTCAAATCAACCTTTTAACATTGGATAAATCAGGGATTTTGAAGCTCTTCAGGTCTATAACACATGTAGCTATTTCTTGGGAGTTTTTCTGCTAATTCTAGAATAGGCAAAGGACATGCAATTACAAAAAGGTCTTTTAAGGATACACAGACATTCTGCAGAAATATTGTAGGTTTCGTTCCAGACCACTGCATTAAGGAAATATCTCCATCAGATGAGACATGAAATTTTTTAGTTTCCTTGACATATAAAAGTTATGTTTACATAATACTGCAGTCTATTAAGTGTATAATAGCATTATGTCTAAAGACAAAATGTACATACTTTAATTTAAAAATGCTCCATTGCCAAAAATGCTAACAAGCATCTGAGCCTTTAGTGAGTCCTAATGTTTTTTCTGGTGGAAGGTCTTGCCTGAATGTTGATGGCTGCTGACTGATCAAGTGATGGTTACTGAAGGTTTGGGTGGCTGTGGCAATTTCTTAAAATAAGACAACAATGAAGTTTGCTGCATCAATTAACTGTTCTTTTAATGAGTGGTTTCTCTGTAATGCATGATATTGTTTGTTAACATTTTACCCCCACAGTAGAAGTTTCAAAATAGGAGTCAAACCTTTCAACCCTGTCTGTATTTAGTAACTAAGTTTATGTAATATTCTAAAACTTTAATTGAAATTTCAACAATGTTCATAGCATCTTCACCAGAAGTAGTTTCCATCTTAATAAACCACTTTCGTATGTTTATTGCAGCACTATTCACAGTAGCAGACTTGGAACCAACCCAAATGTCCAACAATGATAGACTGGATTAAGAAAATGTGGCACATATACACCATGGAATACTATGCAGCCATAAAACAGGATGAGTCCATGTCCTTTGTAGGGACATGGATGAAGCTGGAAACCATCATTCTCAGCAAACTATTGCAAGGACAAAAAACCAAACACTGCATGTTCTCACTCATAGGTGGGAATTGAACAATGAGAACACTTGGACACAGGAAGGGGAACATCACACACCTGGGCCTGTTGTGGGGTGGGGCGAGTGGGGAGGGATAGCATTAGTAGATATACCTAATGTAAATGACGAGTTAATGGGTGCAGCACACCAACATGGCACATGTATACATATGCAACAAACCTGCACATTGTGCACATGTACCCTAGAACTTAAAGTATAATAAAAATATACATATAAAAATAAAAATAAAATCAACATATAAAATTAAAAAAAAAAACACTTTCTTTGCCCATCTATAAGAAGCAACTCCTCATTTGTTAAAGTTTTATCCTGAGATTACAGCAATTAAGCCACATCTTCAGGCTCTGCTTTTAACTTCAGTTTTCTTGCCATTTCTACAACATCTGTAGTTACTTCTTCCACCAAAGTCTTAAACTCCTCAAAATCTTTTATAGGATTTGAGACTAACTTTTTCCAGATGCCTGTTGATGTTAATATCTTGACCTCCTCCTATGAATCACAAATGTTCTTAATGGCAGCTAGAATGGTGGATACTTTCTAGAAGATTTTAGATTTACTTTGCTCAGACCCATCATAGGAAGCACTGTTTATGGTAGCTATAGCCTTACAAAATGTATTTGTTAAATAAGACTTGGAAGTTGAAAGTATCCTTTGATCCATGGGCTGCAGAATGGATGTCATATTAGCAGGCATGAAAACAACATTAACTTCCTTGTACATCTCCATCAGAGCTCTTGTGTGACTAGACACATTGTCAATGAGCAGTAGTATCTTGAAATAAATTTTTCTTTCTGAGCAGTAGGTCTCAACAGGGCTTAAAAAATTCAGTAAGCCATGGCTTTGTTGTTCCGTTTAAAGAGCACAGGCAGAGTTGATTTAGTATAATTCTGAAGGACTCTAGGATTTTCAGAATGATAAATTAGCATTGGCTTCAACTTAAAGTCACCATTTGCATTGGCCCCTAACAAGAGAGGCATCGTGTCCTTTGAAGCTTTGAAGCCAGGCATTGACTTCTCTTCTCTAGCTATCAAAGTCCTAGATGGCATCTTATTTTAAGAGAAGATTGTTTTGTCTGTATTGAAAAATCTGCTGTTATGTGTAGCCACCTTCATCAATCGTCTTAGCTACATCTTGTGGATAAGTTGTGATTGATATTCTACATTAGCACTTACTGCTTCACTTTGCACTTCTATGTTATACAGACAGCTTCTTTTTTTAAACTTCACAAATCAAGGTATGGTCGCTTCAGACATTTCTTTTGCAGCTTCCTCATCTCTGTTAGACATCACAGAATTGATGAACGTTAGAGTCTGGGTCTGGATTAGGCTTTGGCTTAACAAAATGTTGTGGCTAATTTTATTTTCTATCCAGACCACTAAAACTGTCCCCATACCAGCAGTAATACTGTATTACTTTTGTATTAGTCCATTGTCATACTACTATGAAGAAATACCCAAGACAGGTAATTTATAAAGAAAAAGTGGTGTAATGGGCTCAACAGTTCCACATGGCTAGGGAGGCCTCACAATCATGACAGAAGGCAAAGAAGGAGCAAAGGCACATCTTACATGGCAGCAGGAAAGAGAACATGTTCAGGGGAACTGCCCTTTATAAAACCATCAGATCTTGTGAGACTTATTCACTATCATGAGAACAGCATGGGAAAATCAATCCCCATGGTTCAATTACCTTCCACTGGGTCTCTCCTATGACATGTGATGATTATGGGAGCTACAGTTGAAGATGAGATTTGGGTAGAGACACAGCCAAACCATATCATTCCACCTCTGCCTCTCCCAAATCTCATGTCCTCACATTTCAAACAAATCATGCCTTCCCAACAGTCCACCAAAGTCTTAACTCATTTTAGCAGTAACTCAAAAGTCCACAATCCAAAGTCTCATCTGAGACAAGGCAAGTCCCTTCTGCCTACGAGCCTGCAAAATGAAAAGCAATTTAGTTACTTCCCAGATACAATGGAGGTATAGGCATTGGGTAAATATGCTCATTCCAGATGGGAGAAATTGGCCAAAGCAAAGGGGCTACAAGCCCCATGCAAGTCTAAAAGCCAGCAGGGCAGTCACACTTAAAGCTCCAAAATTATCTCCTTCGACTCCATGTCTCACATACATATCACACTGATGCAAGAGGTGAGTCCCCGTGCCCACAGTGGTGGGCAGCTCCAACTCTGTGGCTTTGCAGGGTATAGCTCCCCTCCTGGTTGCTTTCATGGGCTGGCATTGAGTGCCTTTGGTTTTCTATGTGCATGGTGCAAGCTGTTGTTTGATCTATCATTCTGGGGTCTGGAGGATGGTGGCCCTCTTCTCACAGCTCCACTAGGCAGTGCCCTAGTGAGGACTCTGTGTGAGGGCCCATACCCTACATTTCCTTTCCACACTGTCCTAACAGAGGTTCTCTATGAGGGCTCCACCCCTGCAGCTCATCTCTGTCTGGACATCCAGGTGTTTCCATACATTCTCTGAAATCTAGACAGAGGTTCCCAAACCTCAATTCTTGACTTCTGCATACCTGCAGGCTCAACACCATGTGGAAGTTGCCAAGTCTTGGGTCTTGCACCCTCTAAAGCCATGGCTTGAGTTGTATCTTGGTCCCTTTTAGCCACTGGCTGGAGTGGCGATACACAGGGCCACAAGTCCCTGGGCTGCACCGAGCAGTGGCCCCCTGGGATGGGCCCACGAAACCATTTTTCTCTCCAAGGCCTCTGGTCCCATGATAGGAGGGGCTTCCAGGAAGGTCTCTAATATGCCCTGGAGACATTTTCCCCATTGTTTTGGTGATTAACATTTGACTCTTTCTTACTTACGCAGATTTCTGCAGCAGACTTCAATTTCTTCTCAGAAAATGTTTTTTTTTCTATCACATCATCAAGCTGTAAATTTTCCAAACTTTTATGCTCTGCTTCCCTTTAAATGTAAGTTCCATTCCAAACCATGTCTTTGTAAATGAGTAAAACTGAATGCTTTTAAGAGCACCCAAGTCACTTCATGAATGCTTTGCTGCTTACAAATTTCTTTTGCGAGATAGCCTAAATCATCTCTCTCAAGTTCAAAGTTCCACAGATCTCTAGGGCAGGGGCAAAATGCCAGTCTCTTTGCTAAAGCATAAGAAGAGTCACCTTTGCTCTAGTTCCCAACAAGTTCCTCATCTCCATCTCAGGCCACCTTGGCCTGCACTTTATTGTCCATATCGCTATTAACATATTGGTCAAATCCATTCAGAAGTCTCTAGGAAGTTCCAAACTTTCCCACGTCTTCCTGTCTTCTGAGCCCTCCAAGTCTCTAGGAAGTTCCAAACTTCCCCACATTTTCCTGCCTTCTTCTGAGTCCTTCAAACTGTTTCAACCTCTGCCTGTTACCCAGTTCTAAGGATGCTTCCATATTTTCTGGTATCCTTATAGCAGCACCCCACTCTACCAGTACCAGTTTACTGTATTAGTCCATTTTCATACTATTATGAAGAAATACCTGAGACTGGGTAATTTATAAAGAAAAAAAGGTTTAATGGACTCACAGCTCCACATGGCTGGGGAGGCCTCACAATCATG
Source organism: Pongo pygmaeus (assembly GCF_028885625.2). Lineage (NCBI taxonomy): Eukaryota > Metazoa > Chordata > Mammalia > Primates > Hominidae > Pongo > Pongo pygmaeus. Next base: position 124,038,035 of record NC_072379.2, read on the forward strand.
GTGGAAGGCGATGGAGGAGCAAAGGCACGTCTTACATGGTGGCAGGCAAGAGAACATGTACAGGGGAACTGCCCTTAATAAAACCATCAGATCTCATGAGACTTATTCATTATCGTAAGAACAGCATGGAAAAACCTGATCCCATGATTCAATCACCTCCCACCAGGTCCCTCCCATGACATATGGGGATAATGGAAGCTACAATTTAAGATGAGATTTGCATGGGGACACAGTCAAACTATATCAAGTTTCTTATCATTCATGCATTCACTGGAGTAGCACTTCCAATTTCCTTCAAAAACTTTTCCTTTGCATTCACAACTTGGCTAAATGTTCGGCACAACAGGCTTATCTTTTAGCCTGTCTCAGCTTTCAACAAGCATTAATCACTTAGTTTGATTATTTATCACTAAGCTTTTGATATAAAAATGAGAGACATGCCACTCTTTTCTTCACTTGAACACTTGGAGGCCATTGTATGATTATTAATTTTCCTTATTTCAATATTGTTGTGTCTCAGGGGATAGGGAGGCCCATGGATAGGGATCTACATGGGGTAATAGCCAGTAGGTGAAGCAGTCATAACACACACAACATTTATCAAGTAAATTTGCCACTGTATATGGGTATGGTTCCTGGCACCCCAAAACAATTATAATAGTAACCTAAAAGATCACTGATCACAGATCACCATAACAGATATAATAACAATAAAAAAGTTTGAAATATTTTGAGAATTACCAAAATGTGACACAGAGACATGAAGGGAGTACGTGCTGCTGGAAAAGTGGAGCTGATAGACTTGCTTGATGCAAGGTAGCCACAAACCTTCAACGTTTAAAAAGTGCAATATCTGCCAAGTGTAATAAAGTAAAGTGCAATAAAATGAGGTATGCCTGTACACAAAACATACGCCAGCCATTATCCCTTTTTTGCACACTAGGTGATGGTATTATTATTTTATTTCCAGCCTTTTCTCTATTTTCCCAGCAAAACTGACAAATAGTGGTGTAAAATTTCAGGGGCACGATGACTGTGTTTTGTTAAGAACATCTTTGTACGAAACCAGCCTTCTGTTCTCAGGAAATATTGAACATAGAATTGCTAGAGCTCAGAGCTTGAGTGATTCAAAGATAACCTAGCCTAGTTCTTATATTACTGGTGCTCATTCTTCTCCCCTGCACTTTTATCAATTTTGTATTTATTTGATTCCACCAGCAGACACTTACGGCACTACAAAGAGTACAATCATAGGTTGCCTAACAAAGGAGCTAGTTTCTGAGAAATGTGTTATCAGGTGATTTTGTCATTGTTTGGAAACCATTGACTGTACTTGCACAAATCTAGATGGTATAGCCTACTACCTACATAGGCTATATGGCATAGCCTACTGCTCCTGGATACAAACCTGTACAGCGTGTTACTGTACTGAATACTGTAGGCAATTATAATACAGTGATGAGTATTTGCATATCTAAACATATCTAAGCATAAAAAAGGTACAGTAAAAATACAGTATAAAAGATAAAAAAAAGTAGACTTGTGTAGGGGACTTACCAGGACTGGAAGTTGTTCTGGGTATGTCAGTGAGTGGATGGTAAGTGAATTTAAAGGCATAGAACATGACTGTTTACTACTATAGACATTTTAAATAATGTGCACCTAGGCTATGCTAAATTCATAATTTTTTTTCCTTCCTCAATAGTAAATTAACTTTAGCCTACTGTAACTTTTTACTTTATAAACTTTTAACTTTTTCAACATTTTTACTCTGGTTATAACAGCTTAAAACACAAAACACATTGTACAGTTGTACAAAAGTTTTTTATAATCTTACTCTATAAGCATTTTTATTTTTTAAATTTAATTTTTTTTTTACTTTTTAAACTATTTTAAAAAAAACTAAGACACAATAGCTGGCACAGTGGCATGTGCCTGTAGTCTCAGCTACTCCAAAGGCTGAAGCGGGAGGATTGCTTGAGGTCAGGAGTTCAAGTTCAGTCTGGACAACATAGCAAGACTCCATCTTTATTATAATAAGAAACCTCACCCAGCTACCTGAAAGGCTGAGGCAGTGGGAGTATCACTTGAGCTCAAGAATTTGAGCCTGTAATGAGCTATGATTATGCCACTGCATTCTATCCTGAGCAACAGAGGGAGACTCTGTCTGTGAAACAAACACATTAGCCTAGGCCTACACCGGGTCAGAATCATCAATATCACTGTCTTCCACCTCCTTATCTTGTCTCACTGGAAGGTCTTTGGGGGCAATAACATGCATGGAGCTGTCATCTCCTATGCTAACAATGCCTTCTTCTGGAATATCCCTGAATGACCTGCCTGAGACTGTTTTAAGATTAACTTAAAAAAATAAGTAGAAGGTGTCTACTCTAAAATAATGATGAGATATATAGTATAGTAAATACATAAACCAGTAACATAGTCATTTAGTATCATCAGATGATACGGCTTGGCTGTGACCCACCCAAAATCTCATCTTGAATTGTAATAATCCCCACGTGTCAAGGGTGGGACTAGGTGGAGATAATTGAATCATGGGTCAGTTTCCCCCATTCTGTTCTCGTGATAGTGAGTGAGTTTTTAGAAGATCTGATGGTTTTATAAGGGGCTTCCCCCTTGGCTTGGCTGTTATTCTCTGATTCTTTCTCTTGCCACCCTGTGAAGAGGCGCCTTCTGCCATGATTGTAAGTTTCCTGAGGCCTCCCCAGCCATGAAGAACTGTGAGTCAATTAAATCTCTTTTCTTTATAAATTACCCAGTTTTGGATATGTTTTTATTGGAAGCATTAGAACAGACTAATACATCTAGTATTATATAATGTACATAATTATATGTGCTATGCTTTTATACAGCTAGCAGTGCAGTAGGTTTGTTTACACAAGCATCCCCACAAACATGTGAGTAATGTGTTGTGCTATGACATTGCGACAGCTACTGCATCACTAGGAGATAGGAACTTTTCAGCTCCGTTTTAATCTTATAGGACCACAGTTGTATATATGGTCTGTCATTGATTGAAACATTGCTATGTGGTACATAACTGTATGTTTATTGCCCAAAAAGTAATGTCCCTTCAAACCATTCCCAAATTAGTTTCATTAAGCTTATGTAAGTCTCAGTCATAATACCTCCAAAGATCACAAGTGAATTTGATATACTCTGTGTGGTTGTATCCTTTTCTTCCTTTCCTTATATTTATACCCACAATTTACTTATTCCAATATTTAAATTTATGTCATGAAACCATCAATATAGGGTTGTGGAATGGGGAATGGCTACATTCTTTAAGTGGCACCCAGTTCTCTGTAATTTTGAATGATTAAATTATCATAATAACAAGTTAAGTGTATGTGTTTAAGAGTATGAAAAAGTTAAGTTGTGGATAATCTGCATTCAGTGTTATTAAAAGTAGAAGACAGGGTTGTGAAATTTTAAAAAGCAGGATAAAAGTATTCAAGAGAAATGAAGTGTAATAAGAAGTAATCTAAAATGATTACAGATAAATCAGTGCTAAAAGATTGAAAATCATCTCGATGAGATGACTCAAGAATCAGAAAATTACTTTGGATGTTGGTAGAGTTGGCAAAATGACATATCTATATCTGCTTGATCAGGTTTCACTATTTAATGTCTATTAGTAAATTAATTATTTTTACAACTAGAAATTCAACTAAGTATTTAAAAGCTAAGGATATAGGAAGAATGACAGACCGATAGAGAGAGAAGATGGGAGAGAAGAAAGAAGAGAATAAAGAGGGGAAAAGAGAGAAAAGAGAGGGAAGAGGTAGGGCTGGGGGCGGTGGCTCACGCCTGTAATCCCAGCACTTTGGGAAGCCGAGGTGGGCGGATCACCTGAGGTCAGGAGTTCGAGACCAGCCTGACCAACATGGAGAAATCCTGTCTCTATTAAAAATACAAAATCAGTCAGGCGTGGTGGCACATGCCTGTAATCCCAGCTACTCGGGAGGCTGAGGCAGGAGAATTGCTTGAACCTGGGAGGTGGAGATTGCAGTGAGCCGAGATAGTGCCATTGCACTCCAGCCTGGGCAACAAGAGCAAAGCTCCATCTCAAAAAAAAAAAAAAAAAAAAAAAGAGAGAGGGAAGAGGTAGAAGAGAGGAGGGAGAGAGAGAAGAAAGAAAGATTGTGGGTACAGGATGCCGAATAACTTGATTTATAGTCACTCAAATCTTTTTAAAGATCAAATGGACCAAACAAAATAAATACAACAAAAGTCTGATGAGTGTTTAAGGTTTGTACTTTTAAAATGTTTATTTTTGAGTTTTGCAGTCACACCCAGAGGAAAAGTCACAAGGCCCAGAACTAGCTATCAATTCCTAAAATAATTTAAAAACCTGTAAGTATACATCACCCGGTAAACTCTCAGGGAATTGGTCTCTCTAATTTTTCTCAGCTAATTTTGGTGCTGAATTAACATTTTCCTGAGCTTCTATGTGGAAATGCCATCTGCTATATAAATGTAAAGCATGTAGAAATGCTCTTCAGTCATTCCGAATGAGCCCCTACCTCATTATATATATTTATTATATATACACATATATATTTATTACACATATACACATTATATTTATTGTATATACACATATGTGTGTGTGTATATTTATATACACATTATATATATTAATTATATATACACATATGTGTGTGTGTATATATATATATTTATTTATTTTTGAGACAGGGTCTCAATCTGTCACACAGGCTGGAGTGCAGTGTTGCTATCTCGGCTCACTGCAACCTCTGCCTCCTGGGCTTAGGACATCCTCTGAAGTCAGCCTCCTGAATAGCTGGAACTTCAGGCATGCACCACCACACCCAGCTAATTTTTTTAATTTTTGTAGAGTCAGGGTCTCACTTTGTTTCCTGGGCTGGTCTCTTGGGCTCAAGTGATCCTCCTGCCTCCACCTCCCAAAGTGCTGGGATTACAGGCATGAGCCACTGTGCTCGGCCCCTACCTCATTAATGAATCAGTAAAGAAAATTATTTATTTTTTCTCTATTAGGAAAGGGGCATTATAAAGAGAGAAAAAAATAATAAAAATAACATTTCAGAAATGCAGCTATTGATTTACTTACTATACTATGATAACCTTTGAGTTAATGATAAACAAATAATGTAACTAACTGGGGAGCATTTTCTTTGGGTTAAGACTTTTACTATCATTTAGAAATCAAAGTTTGTTGGACCGTGGACAAAAATTAGTGGACTGAGGCTTTCATAACTTCTTAGTTTCTGCTGTCTCTTCTTCATTAAATGAGGTCTCCTCTCCCTCCTGCCAGGCACTGGCTACTCTAATGCTTCTAAGGCAATTCTACACCACTTTTGTAGGACTTATGTGACTATAGTATATTATCTGCCTTTGTGTCTAGTCGCACTAGGCTGACAGCTCCTTGAGGACAGTGCCTGCTTGTTTACGATTATATATTTAATAACTTTAACCTCTGTCCAGTGAAGGCAAAGTCCCCACTTCTGGGATGCAGGTTACACCACATAATAGCAGAGTGTCAGTGAACTTTTCGTAGAATAACTTGCCCCAACCCAACTTACACCAATCATGCCATAATTTATTAACTATTTATTGGGCACCTGCTTGAGTCAAGCACTCTTCCTGGGACTGAGGACAGATTTGTGAATGAAACTGACCATGTCCCTGACCTCATGCAACGTGAATTCTAGTAGGAAGACATATGAATAAATAAAGATATAGTTATACAAGTATAAGAATAAATAGAAGGCAGAATAAAAATGTAAATTGTAATGAGGGTAATATTTCAGTTAGATGGTCAGTTTAAGTTGAATGATCATATTTTTCTGGATTTCTGATTTTACCTTCTCACTTAAGGCTTTGACTTGCCTGTCTTATTAGGTGCCAAATTCCACATATTTGGTCTAGAATTTTGTATTGTTTCCTTTTTACTCTCCTTTGGCTAGGACCACCTTTAGCTATAAGACAAACCCCCATCACATCTATTTTGAGCTGTCCTCAGAACACCATACATCTAAATGGAAGGGGGAGGGGCTCCAATGACGAAGTATATAGTGGCAAGCTGTTTGTGGATCTACCCAGTACCTCTTCTCTTTTTCTGAGACCTCCACTTCTCTTTTAGGGACAATCTTTACATTCCATTTAAGTATGGCTTCTCTTAAGAATTGACACCATTCTATCTAATCCCTGTGCCAGTAACAGGGTTGGGCAATTATACAAGCTAAGATAATCACAGTAATCTATCTTTCTGATTACAGTGATTAGTATGAAGATGGGCATTTAGCTCAAACTAGGCCAGAATCCTTGTTCAGGATTTTAAAAGTAGAACAAGTAGGTAAGAATGTCTTTTTTCTCTGATCACAGAGTCCTAGGGTGTTATGTTATTGAAGTTATTCAGAAAACAGAATCCATTCTAGGTGTTCCTGTTGTTATGGGGTTTTAATATGGAGAACTAGGAGTTTACACTTATTGAAAGAGCTGAGGAGTTAAGGTTGGAGAAACCACCACTGTCTTTTTGCATTGTGGAACTGCAGCTCTTCCAGAATTAGGGATAGTCTCCAGGAATTTCCCACCAATTGCTGCAGTCTGCTGCAGTAAAGTGGCAAATCAGGGTGCTGATAAGAGTCTTCCTGTGTTCATCTGTGATCTTTCTCTCCCACCTTCCAAATTTTGTTTGAGTGCTTCTCATTCCAAAGTTAACACCCATACTATACAACAAAAGAGATTCTTGGAAATGTATTTCCTAGTTTTTCTTTTGTGTTACAGAGTCCTCAGAAGGGAAGATAGTGTTAATGTAGAATTGATAACACAGAATGCAGCACTGCTGTGATCCTTATATCTTGGCTGGCCATCACCTCTTCACTTGGAAATGAAAAAAATAAACTGAGTGAAGCAGTGAGAAGAGAAAAAGGGAGAGGAAGGTAAGACAGAGATGGGGAGGGAGAAACCCAAGTGTACATATTTAATCAGGAAATAGTTCCTGTTATTTTAGGAGGGATGGCTAAGTCTTTAGAGTTTATTTTAATGTACAGATTACCCCCACTTTTAATTTTTTATTATACTTTATTTATTGAATAAATCCAGTTGATTTTGACCTTTGGGCTTTCCCAGATTCTTGGGTCTATTGCATTCCCATGGGATAGTTTAACATGCTTCCCTGTCCTTTGTGTTGGAAATTGGACCTAGAGGTTGGATTCCAGTTATGTTGAATTTGTTTGGCAAAACTACTTCATAGCTTTTTATTGTGTTCTTTCAGGAGACAAAATCTTGTTCGTCTGTCTTTTTGTTATGGTAGTATAGATGTTCAATGTCTATCACATTGACTTCATTAAGAATATGTATGGCTGGGCATGGTGGCTCTTGCCTGTTATCCCAGCACTTTGGGAGGCCAAGGCAGGTGGATCACCTGAGGTCAGGAGTTCGAGACCAGCCTGGCCAACACGGCAAAACACTATTTCTACTAAAAAAAAAAAAAAAGCAAAAATTAGCCCAGCGTGGTGGCTCATGCCTGTAATCCCAGCTACTCGGGAGGCTGAGGCAGGACACTTGCTTGAACCCAGGAGGCAGAGGTTGCCGTGAGCTAAGGTTGCATCATTGCACTCCAGCCTGGGCAACAGAGCAAGACTCAGTCTCAAAAAAAAAAAAAAAGAATATTTATTTGTTCATATGGTAATTTCTTAAAGGAAAACTTCTCATATAGGAAAGGAAAATATGTAATAACAAAAATTAATTTCCTGCAGTCTTCCAAAGGAGAATAATACACTTTAAAAGTATAACTTTTAAAGTGCTATTTTTAAAACACCTCTGCAAGAGAAATATTATACATAGTCATACACACATGTATAATTAAGACCATGTCAGAAAACCTATACATAAGTTGCTCTCATTAATCCATTATTATTTATTTGACCTTAATTTTCACAGTCGAAATTTTAGTTCCTTAATAACTAGTAGTGAATCTAGGATAGAAGATTGTCTGGAAGATCTAATGATCTAATGGCAATGATAGTCTAGAGAGAGAAATTTTTTATTTCACTGTAAGTATTTATTGCATTCAATACACCCAAAGGTGAATATGTTTGAACACACAGAACATTTTTGTATCCAATAAAAATGTATTTCAATAAATAGCCCAATAAAACAGTTTTACAAAAGCGTTCTATACAAAGTCTTAATTTCATTAAAGGAACATCTTTGTGTTTAAAGCACTCAAGGCAATGTTACCAATATAGAGGATTTTGACTATTTAAGTTGATATAAAACTTAATTTGGTGGCAAGTTTTTTTTATATAATTTGGATATTCGTCCCTGCCCAAATCTCATGTTGAAATGTAATCCCTAGCCAGCGTTGGAGGTGAGGCTTGGTGGGAGGTGTTTGAATTATGGGGGTGGGTCCCTCATGCATGACTTGGGCCTTCCCCTTGGTGCTAAGTGAGATCTAACTGATTTAAAAGTGTGTGGCACCTCCCCCACCACTCTCTCTCGCTCCTGCATTTGCTATGTGATGTGCCAGGTTCCTCTTTGTCTTCAACCATGAGTAACAGCTCCCTGAGGCCTCCCCAGAAGCTGAGTAATGTCGGTGCCATTCTTATACAGTCTGCAGAACCGTGAGCCAATTAAACCTCTTTTCTTTATAGATTGCCCAGTCTCAAGTATTTCTTTATAACAATGCCAAGAACAACCTAACTACAGTGCACGTCGAGAATTTATTGCAAACTATGTGGTATGCAGACTATTTTTGTTTTTGTCACTCAGTGACATTCAATCATCTCTTAAATCATCCACAGACAAGAAATTGTGGAAGTAGTCAATGATTGTAATTAAAAGCAAGGATCCTAATTTCAGGACAGTGAATCAAGTATACCAGTTTGAAAGTGATTTTTTTTGATTTGAGATTTTTGTAATGATTGCATGTTTACATCCTAAAATTATTCCATATGGCTCGTAGGAAACAAACATGCCATTTAGGTCAGCTGTAGCCTTATTTAAAGGTTTCCCTCTCAACACTACAGTATATAGCAAAGAAAAAAAACAGACCACTAACAGAACATCTCACTATCTGTTGATATTCAGAGGAGCAAAGCTTGAAAAGGGTTTTGAAAAGGATGTTAGAAAGCAAGAATTTCTAGAACATATGATGACTAGCCTATATAGTTGAGTGCTTATAAATCATCTAAATGTATATTGAAGTGTTTAGAGAGATTGACTTTTATTTAACTTCTTGTTAAGAATTCTCTAAATCAAAGATTAAGCTGTGAGATGGTGACAAATTTATCTACTAGTGAATCTTATTTATATACCAGAGCAATAGCACATTTAAGAACTTGTAAATTTGGATTCTCCTCAGATGTGAAGACATTAACACTAGGCTATGATTCAACAATTAGCACATTACAGATATGTTACTTTTCAGATATTTGGATGCAATAATATTTTTTGACATTTGAACACTGGTAAATTTTTGTCATAAAGTACTTATTTCAGAATAACTTAAATTTTAAAAATGTGGTACTCTTTCTTCTGCTTTTTTTTTCTCCTTTTGTGGACAAAAACACAAAATATGAACTGATTTATGTTTAAAAGTTGAAAATAACACCTATATAGGTGCTAATCAGCGGGTTTTGCTTTCTGCTTCTTGTGAACAAGAAAAGAGAGTTTTAACTCAGTACTCGCACATCTTCAGGCTTTTGAATTGTTCACTGGGTTAGAGCTTCATGCTCTGGTTGAGCTGACATTTCAGGTAAGCTTCTCAAGGGAAGTGTGCTTTCTAGAGACACAGAGATTTATATAAGCACACGACAATAAAGCATGAGTAAATACAACCTAGGCAACTCATGTGTGGGTGCCATTCATTTGAGTTAAACAGTTACTAAAAGTATTTACTGCCTCGTGAATAGAAAACAAGACACTTGAGTCAGATGAAAATATCATCTGTCTGAATATCATAAACAGAATTTGAAGCTACATGGGCTAACAAGTCTGTCCTGAATTGAGTTTCTGGGTGGAAGAGTCTAATTAAAACAATTGTTGACTTTTTATTAGGTAATTAATATATTTGTTTTTAAGCTTAGATTTCAATTTGTTATATGGTTTGCTTAATAAAGTCCCAAATATTTTTATAATATAAACTACCTCTTTCAAAAAGAAATAGATTAAAAAAATTAAAAAACCAAAGGGATTTAACTTGTAGTGCTATGCTGAGAAATTATTTTCCTATTATGTTTAAGGTAATATAATTTACTGAAATTTGATTTGGATATATTTTTTCAGGAATAAAACTCATATGTGAAGCAAGATACTGAAAGAATATAATGTAGACATCAATCTAAATAAATGGAAAAAGTTTAAAAATTATTTCTTTGTATTAACATATGATCAAAATTGACAGTTTGACATAGCCAAAGAATTAACCAACTCAATTACCAATCAGTGAAATAGACAAATTGTTCTCAGATACAGTCAGAAATCTATTAATAAATTCTGTGGTCATAAGTTATCACATACTTTCCATATGAATTTTCAAGCTCCAAATCAATGAGTAAGATTATCACACCATGTTTGTGACAATCAACAATTTAAAATGGATAATAAGATAACAATACAGGCTTAATTAAAAGGGCTTAGCCATAGATGTTATGAAAACAGGCAATGTGTGACTGCTTTAAAGCAACATACATATCTCTGAGGATTCTCAGCAGGGATTATGCCTGGGTTTAGTACCATTTTCAAGTATTTCAGCAAAATAACAGTTGAGTGAATGGAATAATAATGTGTGTTTTAGGAATAAAATAGTTACCTTATTGCATTATATTGCTTCCCTTCAGTGCTTGTTATCATAGGGGGAAAAAAAAAACAAAAACAAAATTTGGGCTTTGGCCCAATTCCAAATCCATTTTTTGCTGAAACAAAGATACTTTGTTACGGAATGTATTTTAGTATGTTGACAAAACAAGCAAACAAAAATCTAGAACAGTATCATCTCTGGTCACATAGCAAGTCTCAACAAATCACAGACATGAGCAATATCACTAAATAGTGCAAATTTTCTCTAACACAAGTTATCATGGAAAGGGGCAGCTCAGGAACAGAGTGAAAAGATAAAAATTAAATCCTAGAAAAATGTACATGTGCTGCTCTGAGATGCAGAGTAAAGAGCTGAAATTATTTCCCAATATTTTGAATTCACCTGACAAAACCATCTAGCCAAAGAAAGAGAATTAGAGGGTGAAAGAGAGAGACAATTCATTGTAATGTTCTGTTCACTACCAAGAGTCAAAAGTGAAAACAGCAATTTTAGTCTCTTGTAACTTTGAGGAGTAGTATACTAGCATATTTTTCTCTGTATAATAGATTCTCTGCATGCACTAAACAATTCCATTAGAAAAATGTTAAAAATAAATGGTATACATTACATATTATTATTATTCCTGTATTTATGCTAACAGAGTTGTTATTGAGTATGGATTTTTTTGGTCTGTGACTGTAATCATCTATGATTTCTTTCTTTTTGACAAGAGGCCAAGGACAATTTGATGCACCATTTCTTCTGGATCAGTTACCATTAGTGACCTATAAATATGGTGAAATAAGTTACTATTACCCTGAGGCAGCAAGGATTTTAGGACTCAGAGTCCGTCTTTCTGCCCTTCGTCCTATCTCACCTTAGTGGAATGGAATGCCTCAGTACATTTTGTGACAACCTATATAGCTTGATGGGTTAGTTTGCTCACTGGGTAATACAGTTACAATAATTCATACCTCATATTGTCCTACAAATGCCCTGGCTCTGGGCTCCACTCTACTTAATACTTCTTCACAGAAACTTTCAAGGCCAAAATGTATCTTAAGATATTCATAAGCAACCCTCACCAAAAATGATTGTACAAATATTCATTTGGGGTGAGGGAGTATCTAGGTTTCTTTTTTTTTTAACCTTTTCAAAAAAAATTGTCTCATTATGATTGCAGTGAAGTTAAAAGTTGTTATCCAGTTGGTGCTAGCTATCACATCGAAAAGATTTTATTTTGGACCTGGATCATTTCCATTCCAATAAATAAATCGACAAGCACATTTTTGTGTCTCTGTGTTTCTAAGTGTGCATGCCACAATTTTGCTAGGGTTGCTTAGCAACCACAAAGTAGTGAGCTAGCAGGATTGAAGAGTGCAATAAAATAAGCAGTTATATTTACGTACTTACAGTGAGACGGATCATGTTGGTATGGTCAGCCTATAGGCCTATGAAATTTGCAGCATTCATTGTTAAAATTGTGGGCCAATTTTATAATAGTTATCTTTAGTCATCAAGTCCAATTGCATTACAGTGCTGAGGAATACCATCTGCTGGTTTCTTACGTAGTTATTCATTATATTAACGCTCAGGCTTTGTAAAGATTTCAATGAGCAGTTTACTCTTAAAACAGATGGTATATAAGAAAGATTTAAGTAGAATTCCCAAGCATCCTTTTTCAACATTTTAAAACTTATGGCAGGATTTGGTTTGTTTTTCTTCCTTCTGTTTGTTTCATGAATTCTGTTTCATGAATTCTATCCTAATGGTTTAAGTGGAAAACACTTGGTGAACATAATACATAATATGTTTTAAGAGACACAACTGAAACTTTTGTCTATATAAAGTCAAAGGAATAAAATATCCAGCTCACTTACAGTAACAAGTATGCTACAAATATATGCTAATTGAATAGCTATAAGTTTAATCACTTTTGATCAGAAAATTCTCCCTTATTTACATTAAGGAATACACATTGAAAGCTTTAGAAGAACATGGTCTAAATGCTATAAATGGGTCTGCTTTCTGGGCCACTAAGAAAGCCATTTATTTAATCATCTTTCTTTTTAAATTGTACTTTAAGTTCTGGGATACATGTGCAGGACGTGCAGGTTTTATTACACAGGTATACATGTGCCATGGTGGTTGCTGCACCCATCAACCCATCATCTACATTAGGTACTTCTCCTAATGCTATCCCTCCCCTTGCCCCTAACCCCCGACAGGCCCCGGTGGGAGATGTTCCCCTCCCTGTGCCCGTATGTTCTCATTGTTCAACTCCCACTTAAGAGTGAGAACATACGGTGTTTGGTTTTCTGTTCCTGTGTTAGTTTGGTGAGAATGATGGTTTCCAGCTTCATCCGTGTCCCTCCAAAGGACATGAACTCATTCTTTTTTGTGGCTGCATAGTATTCCATGGTGTATATGTGACACATTTTCTTTATCCAGTCTATCATTGATGGGCATCTGGGTTGGTTCCAAGTCTTTGCCATTGTGAATAGTGCTGCAATAAGCATATGTGTGCATGTGTCTTTATAGTAGAATGATTTATAATCCCTTGGGTATAAACCCAATAATGGGATTGCTGGGGCAAATGATATTTCTGGTTCTACATCCTTGAGGAATCACCACACTGTCTTCTACCATGGTTGAACTAATTTACACTCCCACCAAGAGTATAAAAGCATTCTTATTTCTCCACATCCTCTCCAACATCTGTTGTTTCCTGACTTTTTAGTGATCGCCATTCTAACTGGCGTAAGATGGTATCTCATTGTGATTTTGATTTGCATTTCTCTAATGACCAGTGATGATTAGCTTTTTTCATACGTTTTTTGGCCGCAGAAATGTCTTCTTTGAGAGGTGTCTGTTCATATCCTTCACCCACTTTTTGATGGGGTTGTTTGTTTTTTTCTTGCAAATTTGTTTAAGTTCCTTGTAGATTCTGGATATTAGCCCTTTGTCAGATGGATAGATTGTAAAAATTTTCTCCCATTCTATAGGTTGCCTGTTCACTCTTAGGATAGTTTCTTTTACTGTGCAGAAGCTTTTTAGTTTAATTAGATCCCAGTTGTTAATTTTAGCTTTTGTTGCCATTGCTTTTGTTGTTTTAGTCATGAAGTCTTTGCCATGCCTATGTCCTGAATGGTATTGCCTGGGTTTTCTTCTAGGGTTTTTATGGCTTTAGGTCTTATGTTTAAGTCTTTAATCCATCTTGAGTTAATTTTTGTATAAGGTGTAAGGAAGTGGTCCAGTTTCAGTTTTATGCATTTGACTAACCAGTTTTCCCAACATCATTTATTAAATAGGGAATCCTTTCCCCATTGCTTGCTTTTGTCAGGTTTGTCAAAGATCAGATGGTTGTAGATGTGTGGTGTTATTTCTGAGGCCTCTGTTCTGTTCCATTGGTCTATATATCTGTTTTGGTACCAGTACTATGCTGTTTTGGTTACTATAGCCTTGTAGTATAGTTTGAAGTCAGGTAGCGTGATGCCTCCAGCTTTGTTCTTTTTGCTTGGATAGTCTTGGCAATACGGGCTCTTTTTTGATTCCATATGAAACTTAAAATAGTTTTTTTCTAATTCTTTGAAGAACGTCAGTGGTAGCTTGGGGAATAGCATTGAATGTATAAATTACTTTGGGCGGTATGGGCCTTTTCATGATATTGATTCTTCCTATCCATGAGGATAGAATGTTTTTCCATTTGTTTGTGTTCTCTCTTATTTCCTTGAGCAGTAGTTTTGTAGTTCTCCTTGAAGAGGTCCTTCACATCCTTTATAAGTTGTATTCCAAGGTATTCTATTCACTTTGTAGCAATTGTGAATGGGAGTTTGCGCATGATTTAGCTCTCTGTTTGTCTATTATTGGTGTATAGGAATGCTTGTGATTTTTGCACATTGATTTTGTATACTGAGATTTTGCTGAAGTTGCTTCTCAGCTTAAGGAGTTTTTGGACTGAGACGATTGGGTTTTCTAAATATACAATCATGTCATCTGCAAACCGAGATAATTTGACTTCCTTGTTTCCTATTTGAATACTCTTTATATCTTTTTCTTGCCTGATTGCCCTGGGCAGAACTTCCAATACTATGTTGAATAGTCGTGGTGACAGAAGTCATCCTTGTCTTATGTCGATTTTCAAAGGGAATGCTTCCAGCTTTTCGCCCCTCCCCCCACCAAGCTTTTGCGTCCCAGGTCAATTTCAGACTGCTGTGCTGGCAGCAAGAATTTCAAGCCAATGGATCTTAGCTTGTTGGGCTCCGTGAGGGTGGGATCCGCTGAGCCAGACACTTGGCTCCCTGGCTTCAGCCCTTTTTCTAGGGGAGTGAAGGGTTCTGTCTCGCTAGCGTTCCAGGTGCCACTGGGGTATGAAAAAAAAAACTCCTGCATCCAGCTTGGTGTCTACCCAATCGGCCACCCAGTTTTGTGCTTGAAATCAAGGGCCCTTGTGGTGTAGGCACCCGAGGGAATCTCCTGGTCTGTGGGTGGTGAAGACCATGGGAAAAGTGTAGTATCCGGGCCGGAATGCTCCGTTCCTCACGGCACAGTCCCTCATGGCTTCCCTTGGCTAAGGGAGGTAGTTCCCCGACCGCTTTCGCTTCCCAGGTGAGGTGACACCCCACCCTGCTTCTGCTTGCCCTCCATGGGATGCACCCACTGTATAACCAGTCCCAGTGAGATGAACCGGTACCTCAGGTGGAGATGCAGAAATCACCTGCCTTCTGCGTTGGTCTCGCTAGGTGCTGTACACTGGAGCTCTTCCTATTTGGCCATCTTGCCCAGGAACCTCTCAATCATCGTTTAGAAGCTTATTATTTGTTATTATACACTGACCTGATCATTAAGGGAAGAAAAAAAAAAGTATTTTTTTTTTTTTTGCCATCCGGAAAGTCACAATATAGTGAAAGTGCTAATATTGATATATTTTAAACAGGTGCTATTGTGGAGGTGCATACCTAACAGTTTGATAATGTAGAGGAAGTGTTAGCTTTGTCTGGTGGAATCTGGGTAAACCTCACAGAGGAGCTGTTATTTGTTCTGGATATTGAACAGTGACAAGGATTCAGTGGGAGAGAAAGAGGCGAGGGTAAGTACACTCAGTGACACTGAGTGCATTTTCCTGTGGATGGGTAGTGGGGAGCTGGGCTCAGAAGCAGGCACATTCAGGGGACAACCACTCTGCCCTAGCTGTCTGGAAGTGATACTGGGTCATGTGGAATTGGAAGACACACCACCATAGAGGTAAATTTAGTCCAGCTGGTTTTGCAAAGAAATTTATTCTGGAAAATTTAGAGTGTTTTAGGCCATTCATGCATTCCTATTAAAAAAAAAAACCTGAGATTGGGTAATTTATAAACAAAAGAGGTTTAATTGGCTCATGGTTCTGCAGGCTGTATAAGCATGTCACTGACATCTTTCAGCTTCTGGGGAGGCCTCAGGGATCTTTTGACTAATGGCGGAAGATGAAGCAGGAACAGGCACATCACATGGCAAAAGCAGGAGCAAGAGACAGAGAGTGGTGGGAGGGAGGTGCCATCTACCTTTAAATGACCAGATCTTAGGAGAACTCACTCACCATCTGGAGGACAGCACCAAACCATGAGGGATCCACCCCCATGATCCAATTGCCTCCCACCAGGCCCCACCTCCAACACAGGGCATTACATTTCAATATAAGATTTAAGTGGGAACAAATATCCCAGCGATTTCACAAAAACAGTCAACATAAATAATAGGTTTAAAGGGCCTAAGTTTTCTCTAGGCTTCTATCCAACTTGTGGGCTTTCCTGAAAACCTTATTTGTGTATCACCAACCACACAAATAGGCTGAATACTTACACAAAAGGATTTTGTACTTCATACAATTTCTGAAATTCGATTTGCAAAGAATTTCCCACATTGGGTGCCAGACTTATTATTGCCACAGCTGTCATCAACTCCAGCAAGGAATCTTTCTAGAATCTATCAACTTCCACATCTCACATTTCCCCCTCCACAAGCTCCCCATGGCATCTAGTTAAAAAAATATGTAGCTAATAGCATATTAGAAACTTAGTAAGATGTGAAAATCTTTTTTTTTCTTATTACAAATTTCTTGAACTGTTGTCAGAAAACAACATATTTGGGTTTTCTGGGTGGTGTCAGTCATCTGATATCCCCCAAACAACATGTTGTTTGGATATGTGTGTGTGTGTATATATATATATACACACATATATATACACACATACATACATATATACACACACACACATATATATATATATATATGTATCAGCCAACTTGGAAAGTCAGATTTAATTTTTCTGTGGTTATTTGACTTTCCAGGTTTACTATTTCTTGTGTCCCAGTAAAGTTTGGAAACAACATCACTATCACTGGGCACTGGGGGTATATTCAGAGTAACATAGCTCTGCCAAACTGGATATGTGAACAATCAAATAGAAAAGACCCATGTGAGACAGAGAGTCATCTGAAAGCTATTGATACGGCAAAATGAAGACAGGCAACTGCAAGCAATTGAGCAGAATAAAATCCATGACAAGAATACCGTGAAATATTTCGCTACTTGACTCTGAGTGACACTACCATTTATTCCTGGGAAGTGACAGAAACAGGTGAATCACCAACAGATTCCTTTAAACAAATGTAACATGAAGCCGGAGTCAAGAAACAGAGTCATGAGCAGTACGACTGCAGCCACATGTGTTATTTTAGCCTCACTCCTATACCACGGAAGCCCTTTTACCATCAATGGTAATTTTGTCAATTTGCTAGCAAACGTCAAAAATAGAATATTGGCATAGCCTTATGAGTTCTAAAAGAGGAGCTTTAGGAAGAAAGCAGGTGGCTTTATACACTACTCTGAGTAATTCATGTTTCCCAGTTTGAATCCTACATCTGAGAAGGAAATGGATATGGCATCTGTTCTCTCACGTGTTTAATTTTTTATTAAACTTTTTTGGTTTGAGATAATTGTAGACTTTCACTAATAAGAAATAATACAGAAATCTTATCTATTTTTTACCCAGTTTCACCCAAAGGTAACACCAAGCAAGGCTATAGTACTACATAACACTCAGGACACTGATATGGACACTATCAACAAAGAGCATTTCTATCACCATAGGAGTCCTCATGTTAACTTTTGATAGCCAGACCGCCTTTCCCTCTGCCCCAGCCCCATTTTAACCCTTGACAACCACTAATATATTTTCTAGTTTTATATTTTTGTCACTTCATGAATATTACATAAATGGAATCATACAGCATGTGTGGTTTTTCACTGATCATAATTATCTGAAGACTCATCCAGGTTGTTGAATGTATCAATAGTTCTATTCCATAGTATGAATGTACCATTGTTTGTGTAAGCATTGAAAGACATCTTAATTTCTTCCAAGTTTTAGTAATTATGAATAAATCTGCTATAAACACTTGTGTACAGGGTATTATGTGGACATGCGTTTTCAACTCATTAGGGGAAATACCAAGGAGTGTGAATGTTAGATTGTATGGTGTGAGCATGCTTGTTTTGTAAACTGTCTTTCAAAGTGGCTGTGCCATTTTGCATTCCCACCAATGATGAATAGGAGCTCCCATTGTCCTACATCCTTACCAGCATTTGATGTTGCCAGTATTTTATCTTAGCCATTCTAATAGATATGTAGTGGTATCTCATTGTTTTAATTTGCAATTCTCTAATTACATATAATGTTTTGTGTCTTTTCATATGCTTATTTTCCATCTATATGCCTTCTTTGGTGAGATGTCTGTTTGGATGTTTTGCTAATTTTTAACTGCGTTGTTTGTTTTCTTATAGCTGAGTTTTAAGAGTTCTTTGTGTATTTTGGTTATCAGTCCTTTATCAGATATGGGTTTTGCCAAGATTTTCTCACAATTTGTCATTTGACTTTTCATTCCGATACTGTCTTTCACAGAGCCATTTTTAATTTTAATGAAGTCCAACTTAAGAATTTTATCTTTCATGATTATGCTTTTAGTGTTGTATCTAAAAATCATCACCAAACCCAAGGTCACCTACTTTTTTTCCTATGTTATTTTCTAGGAGTTTTATTATTATAATTATTATTATACTTTAAGTTTTAGGGTACATGTGCACAATGTGCAGGTTAGTTACATATGTATACATGTGCCATGCTGGTGTACTGCACCCATTAACTCGCCATTTAGCATTAGGTATATCTCCTAATGCTATCCCTCCCCGCTCCCCCACCCCAAAACAGTCCCCAGAGTGTGATGTTCCCCTTCCTGTGTCCATGTGTTCTCATTGTTCAATTCCCATCTATGAGTGAGAACATGCGGTGTTTGGTTTTTTGTCCTTGTGATAGTTTACTGAGAATGATGATTTCCAATTTCCTCCATGTCCCTACAAAGGACATGAACTCATCCTTTTTTATGGCTGCATAGTATTCCATGGTGTATATGTGCCACATTTTCTTAATCCAGTCTATCATTGTTGGACATTTGGGTTGGTTCCAAGTCTTTGCTTACACCTTATACAAAAATTAATTCAAGATGGATTAAAGACTTAAATGTTAGACCTAAAACCATAAAAACCCTAGAAGAAAACCTAGGCATTACCATTCAGGACATAGGCATGGGCAAGGACTTCATGTCTAAAACACCAAAAGCAATGGCAACAAAAGCCAAAATTGACAAATGGGATCTAATTAAACTCAAGAGCTTCTGCACAGCAGAAGAAACTACCATCAGAGTGAACAGGCAACCTACAAAATGGGAGAAAATTTTCGCAACCTACTCATCTGACAAAGGGCTAATATCCAGAATCTACAATGAACCCAAACAAATTTACAAGAGAAAAACAAACAACCCCATCAAACAGTGGGTGAAGGATATGAGCAGACACTTCTCAAAAGAAGACATTTATGCAGCCAAAAGACACATGAAAAAATGCTCATCACCACTGGCCATCAGAGAAATGCAAATCAAAACCACAATGAGATACCATCTCACCCCAGTTAGAATGACAATCATTAAAAAGTTAGGAAACAACAGGTGCTGGAGAGGATGTGGAGAAATAGGAACACTTTTACACTGTTGGTGGGACTATAAACTAGTTCAACCATTGTGGAAGTCAGTGTGGAGATTCCTCAGGGATCTAGAACTAGAAATACCATTTGACCCAGCCATCCCGTTACTGGCTATATACCCAAAGGACTATAAATCATGCTCTATAAAGACACATGCACACATATGTTTATTGTGGCACTATTTTCTAGGAGTTTTATACTTTTCTGTCTTACATGTAAGCCTCTGACCCATTTTGACCTAATTTTTTGAAAGATGTAAGGCTGTGTCTCGATTCAGTTTTTTTGCATGTGAATATACAGTTTTTCCAGTACTATTTGTTGAAATGACTATCCTTTATCCATTGAATTTCATTTGCTCCTTTGTCAATAATCAGTTGTCCCATTAATCATGGGATATCTCTCTTCTTTCATGAACACCTCACTTACTTGAACTGTAGCTTTATAGTAAGTCTTAGAGTCGTGTAGTGTCAGTACTATGATTTTGTTCATCTCCTTCAATATTGCATTGGCTGTTCTTGCTTTTCCATATAAACTTCTGCTTTTCTCCATAAACTTTTGAATCAATTTATCAGTCTCTACAAACTCTCTTTTTAAACTGATTTCTTGGATACCTTTCTGCCACCCCATTACTGGCTGGTGAATGTAGAAGTCCAGCATCACCACTAGGCCTCTGTTAACATCTGAGTTATACTTGGACTCCTCATTATTGTTATGTAAAGGTGAAAGTTTTGTTCCCCATTTGGTCTCTACTGGCATCATTATGGTGTGTTATTGTTAATGCTGGCTGTTGGTGAAGGTCCTGGTTTTTTTTTGTTGTTGTTATTCGTTTGTTTCTTTGTTTGTTTTGATGGAGTCTCACTCTGTTTTCCAGGCTGGAGTGCAGCGGCATGATCTTGGCCCACTGCAAGCTCCATCTCTCAGGTTCATGCCATTCTCCTCCCTCAGCCTCCCGAGTAGCTGGGACTACAGGCGCCCACCACCACGCCCGGCTAATTTTTTGTATTTTTAGTAGAGACAGGGTTTCACCTTGTTAGCCAGGATGGTCTTGATATCCTGACCTTGTGATCCGCCCATCTCGGCCTCCCAAAGTGCTGGGATTACAGGTGTGAGCCACTGTGCCCAGCCCCAAGGTCCTGGCTTTTAACTGAGTCTTCTCTGATACCATTCTGGGATATGTGTTGAGGTGCTCATTACAGTCTCATGAATGTGGGTGTTTAAGATCTGTACTCAGCCTTTGACATGGAAAAAGGGGACACAGTTTTGTTCTGTGGTATTTGGCTGGAATTGAGTGACTGTTGTCTACATGCTTTCTGCCTTTGTTAGGTTGACCCTTTCAATCATGCTTTTTGGGAGCTTTTCCTTCTGTGGCTGTAGGTATTTCTGAATTTCTTGTTTCTCCATTCTAAGTCTAAGCTACATGAGGCTAAAAAAAAAAACACAAGGATCTTGCCACCATGTTGTTCCTTGGATTTTGAGGTCCCTAGGCATTCTTCTTTCTTCTTTTTACCTTTCAGAATCTTCTTATGTTTGTTTTATATGTATGTTTGTATGTTCAGAGTTTAAGATGTACTTATCAGGAGGAATAGGGAAATGAATGTCCACTCTATCATATCCTGGAAGAGGAAGTCTCTCTCTATCTCTGTGTGCATTGAAAATGCTACATATTTATCAGTTGAGAGACAAAGAAGGACTAGATTAGGGAGGGCATTGTGTGCCAGGGAATTCCAAATAAATAATCAAAAGAAACCATTGGAGAATTTTGGAAAAGAGAACTGATGTGACCAAGTAGTATTTTATTACTTTTTTTTGGATAGAGTTTTAGTCTAGAAGAGCAATTAGAAGGAGAAGTAACAGGAAGCCAATTAGAAAACTGTTACAGTAACTAGATTAGAGTAGTTGGGATGGAGAAAAAAGAAAAGAAAGATTGAGTTCACATTATATTTTATTATTAACAGCAACAACAAACGTGCTGTGGAGATGCTATGAGCAAGGTGATGGCAGAGATAATGGACATAAAAGATGAAGAAGACGTGGGGTCCTTTTTCAATGAGTTGAAGTCTAGCAGAGAAGAGATACATATAAGAATAATGGAAAACTTGTAACAGGTCAAGAGATTGAATTGTGAGTTGACAGAGAAAGTGATGACATAGTCCAACAATGAAAAAGTGTGGGAAAAGAGTAGTTTTTAAGAGGAAGATCAAGTTTTAGATGTGTTGATTTTAATTTGAAGTGAAATATCCTAATGCAGATTCTCTGAAAGCAGTTGATTGATGAAAGACTGGAATTTAAATTAGAAGTAACGATCAGAATTAATGTACAGCTTTAATAGAAAATTTTTCCTCAAAGGCAATTTTGTAGAAGCTCTTGATATGATAATTTTAAAACAGAATAGCCCTACACCATGATTTATTGGAACTTTGAATAGAACCCATCATAGGGTGGAAAGAGCATGGATTTTGGAATCAGGATTAGCTAAGTTTAAACTCCAAACATTGCTTACTAGTATTTGATCTTAGAGCCTCAGTTTCATCTGTCAGATGGGATTCTATTACTAAGTAATTAATGTTATTCTGTGGCTTACATAACATATGAGTTAAAATACCTGACATATAGAAAGAACTTACAGGTATTAATCCTCTTCCCCTTTATTGACCTTAGGTTTGTTTTGGAAGCAAATACCACATTGAAAATTCATTTTAAGTTCTTTGAGAAATCTCCAAACTTCTTTCCACAGTGTCTGAACTAATTTACAATCCCCCCAATAGTGTATAACCCAGTAACAAACCTGCACATGTACCCCCTACATCTAAAAAAAAGTTGAAGAAAAAACCCAAAAAACAAAAAACTCCACAAAATTTGTACTATGCGTTTTATACTTTCTTTGATGCAGTTCCTGTTTTTTTTTTTTTTCACCATTGATTGTAGTTTCAAACCTCAACATAAGAGTGAAAATTTTATTCACTGTTTTTGGCCATTAATTGCTCATTACATGTCAATGTCAAGCTACACAATTTAGCAATATCAATATCAAATGCATTACTTACAATTATTTGAAAGTAATCTGCATATAACACAGCAAAATTTTTGTCAAGGCTGAGAGTTGATAACTCAAATAACTTTGTGCCAAGGAGATGTCAGATGAGCTAATAGCTTGAGCAAGAGGTGCTCAAGGAAGGCTTTTATGAGACGGAGGATATTTTCTCTGTCTTTATTTTCTCTATTATCTAAAGACAATTTCTTTATTGTCTTTATTTTCTCTGTCTTGTCACCTCTCACCCTCCCTTCAATCCAGTAAATCAGGCTTTTATCCTGTTATTGGTTGACACTGTTTGAGATCATCAAACACTTGTGTACTCTTCTACATTTCCCAACTTCCAATGCCATGTCATTGGATTTTGGTCAATGGGCACGGAAATGATGTAAACAATTTTCAGACAAGGTCGTTAACAATATGCCATTCTCTCTCTCACTCTCTTCCTTTACTGTAACAAACTTGGAGGCCATTTGTTTAAAATGGCATTATACAAGATGAGTGAGGGCTGCCAAACTGGATAAGAGTTCAATGATTGACCCCTGGACATGGCATGTTTAACAAATAAACCTTTATTGGGTTAAGCCACTGCTATTTGGGGGTGTATTTGTTACAACACCATATCTTGACTACCATTCTCTAATACATGCTCTCACAACCCCACCAATTCAGCTCTTATTAAAATCATCAGTGCCTTCCATCTTCTGTCCTCATCTTCATTGACTTCTTGGTGTTCAGCAGTTACTCGCTGTCTCCTTTAACCACTTTTCTTTTGACCTTCACAACAGCAATCCTTCTCAGCTTCCTTTGCTCTGCTCCTTTTATGGTCACCCTGTAAGTGCTAGAGTATCCCTGGTCTTGGTCCTTTATTATCTCTTCTTACATTAATATCCAGTCCCATAGCTTTGACTAACAGCTCTATGTCTAAGACTTTCACATTTGTTTCTCTAAGTAATACCTTCATATCAGTTCTAAATTGGTATAACCAACTTCTTACTTGAAATCTCTGCTTGCATGTCAAATATGCATGTCAAAGTTAATATTGACATAGGAAGTCTTTAGTTTTTGTCCAACAAAATCTTTTTCTTCCTAGTTCTTCCTGTCTCATACAATGGCTCCACCACCCACTCATTTACACAAACCAAAAACCTAGAGGTCATTCATTGATTGAGCTCTTTGTCCACATCATCTCTCAGTCTATGTCCCATCCTTTACGAATGGCCATGCTCATGACCATATTCACTGCTGTCACCCCATTAGAGACTGCTTTCTTTCTCACCTATCTTGCTATGGTTTCTCTCAACTGTTCTCATTGCTTCTCTCAGTTGGCTATAATCCATTTTTCATTCTCTAGCCAGGCTACTCTTTTTAATGGGTAAGTAAATTCATGCCATTCTCTTTATTAAGATTCTACAGTTATAAACTACCAGGCTTAAAACTGCATTTCCTTATGATCTTCAGGTCTCTGATCATTTTGATTCTACCTACCTCTCCAACTTCACCTCCCCCTTAATCCTCTTTACCCCCATACTCCAGCCGTGCTACATCTTTCTTTTTCCCAAACACACTTAGCTCCTTTTTCTTCTTCCTAGATTTTCCCAATCACCTTCTTTCTTTGTCAGGCTCCTTGAGGTTATCCACATTTCAGACACCAGTTTCACTTGCTCAGAAACTGTCCCAGATGCTTTTGCGTTTACTTTCTTTTCCTAATGTTTTCATAGTCTTCACAACACTAATAATTATGTAAATTTATCTTGTTCATTTAGATATTAATATATCTATATTATTTCCTTCTTGTTCCCCTCCACTATGGTCTGAATGTGTCCCACTCCCTCCCGAAATTTATTTTTGAGACTTAGTCCTCAATATGGTATTAAGAGGTGGTGGCCTTTGGGAAATGAATAGGTCATGAGGGGATTAATGGGGTTAATGTCCTCACAAATGGGATTAATGTCCTTATAAAAGAGGTCCGAAAGAGCTTGTTTATTGCTTCCCCTTTGACCATGTGAGGATGGAGCAAGAAAGCAGGATCTATAAAGCAGCCCTCATTAGACACCAAATCTGCTGGCACCATGATCTTGGACTTTCAAGCCTCCAGAACTGAGACAACTACGTATCTCTTGTTTATAAATTACCCAGTCTAAGGTATTTTGTTATAGCAGCCCAAATGGCCCAAGAAACTGGTACTGAGAAGTGGGGGTGTTGATAAATATACACATATGTATACCTAAAAATGTGGAGGTGGCTTTGGAACTGGGTAATTGATAAAGGTTGGAAGAGTTTTGGAGTGCATGCTAGAGAAAGCCTATATTGATGTGAACAGGCTGTAAAGGGCAAATCTGGTGGGGGCTCAGAACCAAAAGAAAGTTGTAGAGAAACCCTCAGTATTCTAGACATTACCTAAGAGGTAGTGAACAGAATACTGGCAGAAATATGAACAGTAAAGGCTATTCTGATAAGGTTTCCGATGGAAACATGGAACAAATTATTGGAAACTGAAGGAAAGGCAATTATTGTTTTAGAGTTGCAAATAATTTGGCTGATTGTGTTTGTGTCCTGGTGTTTTGTGGAAGGAGAAACTTGAGTGATGAAATAGGATATTTGGCAGAAGAAAGATCTAAGCAAAATGTTGAGGGAGCAGCATGGCTTCTCTTAACTGCTTATAGTAAAATGCAAGAAGAGAGAGGTAATTTAAGGACATAACTTATAAGCGAAAGGGAAGCAGAACTTAAAGATTTGGAAAATTCTCAGCCTTCTCGGCCTATCTTGTAAGAAATGAGAAAGAATGTTTGGAAGAGTACACCAAGGGTGTGGATAAAGAAATCAGTATTGATCATCCCTGTGCTATTCATTAAGACAATTGAAAAGTTATCCTGAAGGCATTTTGGAGATCTTTAGGGCTGCCATTCTTATCACAGAGTCAAAGTTCCAAAACTTTGAGAACAGAATGGTTTCAAAGGAGGGACATAGAGTGCCTGTGGGACCTCAGGGCTCACTGCCAAGCATTGACTCAAGTCTCTGCTCCCTGAATTCAGGTGCAGTGCTCCCTGCCTAACCACCCCAGGTGTGGCTCCAGTGGGCCCAGGTGTGGCATGAGCCAGAGTAGCTGTCCCTTTGGGGGAAGAGGTGATAAAACTTGGCCACATCCACATGGTGCCAACTCTTCCAGTGTACATAGTGCAAGAGCTATGGGGATATATTTGCTTCCACCTAGATTTCAAAGGATGCCCTAGAGAGCCTCACGACCCAGACAGAGACTATCCACAGGGATAGGCTTACTGCAGAGCTCCCCTACTAGGACAGTGTCTAATGGTGCTGTAGGAGCAAGGTCACCACAGAGAACCCCTACTTTGACAATATCTAGTGGAGCAGTGGGAAGTGGAGCTGCCTCCAAAACTCCAAAATAGTAGAGCATGCAGCTTTAGCCTGGAAGAGCCACATGCACCTGACATCAACCTGGCAAACCAAAGAATGGGACTGCCTGGAGTCTTAGGGACCAAACCCTCCTCCAATTTATCTGGAAAGCAAGACATAAAGAGAAGATATATTCTCAAGTTTTAAGATTTAATGTTATTTGCTTTGCTGGATTTTGGACCTACGTGAGATCTATTACTCTTTTCTTCTCTTCTATTTCTCCATTTTGGAATGAGAATGTCTATCATAGGCCTGTCCATTGTCTCACAATTATATTTTGGAAGTACATAACTTGTTTGATTTCATGGGTTCCCGCTAGAGAACAAATTGTGTCAGGATTAATCATACCTTGAGTCCCACACAAATCTGATTTAGATGATATTTAGATAAAACTCTGGACTTTAGACTTTGGATTTAATGTTGAAATGAGTTAAGATGTTGGTGTGATGGGATGGAATAAATGTGTTTTGCATGTGAGAAGGACATGAACTTGGGATGTTCAATTATGGAATTGCTGTAGTCTGAATGTGTCCTCTCAAATTCATATGTTAAAACCTAATCCCCAATGTGATATTAAGAGAAAAGGCCTTTGGGAGATGATTAGGTCATGAGGACTCTGCCATCATTAATAGGATTAGTGCCCTTATAAAAGATGCCTGACAGAGTTTGTTCAACCTTTCTTCTTCTACCGTATGAGGATGCAGCAAGAAGGCACTATCTCTGAAACAGTGTTTACCAGATACTGAATCTGCTGGTGCTTTGTTCTTGGACTTCCCAGCCTCCAGACCTGGGAGCAATCAGTTTCTATTGTTGATAAATTACCTAGTCTAAGGTATTTTATGTTAGCAGCATGAATGAACCAAGACACCTCTTGCCTGCCTTTTCCACTGATGTATCCCAGTTCCTGAAATAGTGCTTAACACATACCTAGTACTCAATAAATTGATACGTAAATGAATGAAAGATGGAATGAATGAGTAAATGTCATTATCTTTGGCAGAAGGGGTTTAGCATATTAACCTATGTAGTTCCATGGAACAGTTCCATGGGCTATATTTTGAGGCTTCAATTTTCCTCTTTAAGATAATTGTTTCTTATTCATGTCAAGTAATATTAATTGTTGTGGTGGGAACACTTAATCAAATTATCAGTAGCCTTCTATCCTATGGGCAAAAATAAGTACTTTCCTTTTTTGTGTCTTCTCATGTTTTCAGGCAGTGCTATCATGGGTTTTCTGACATTAGAAATCTCAGGGAATCTTATCACATAGCTGCTTACTAGCAGGGAAAATTTGTC
Source organism: Pongo pygmaeus (assembly GCF_028885625.2). Lineage (NCBI taxonomy): Eukaryota > Metazoa > Chordata > Mammalia > Primates > Hominidae > Pongo > Pongo pygmaeus. The sequence continues at coordinate 124,065,663 of NC_072379.2, forward strand.
AATACACCGCAACAAGAGATACTCTGTAAGAACCATAAGCACCTTGCATTCTTGTCCTCAGGTAACTAATTCCTGAACTGTGGATGAAAGAGAGTTAAATCACTCCAAACAAAGGAACTCTGTTTAGCTGGGAATCTTGTGTGTTCCATAATTAAAGCTTCTTTCTTAAGTCTTTTTTTCTATGTGATTTCTATCCAATATTTACTAAAAAAGAAAAAGTGCTTAGAAAATGAATACAACAAATCTGAATGGTCTTCCCCTTGTTGTAAAAATAGATCTTTATTATTTTGCCATTTCCTTTCAGGAATTTTTTTTTTACATTGAAAATGAAATACTCAGTAAGAGATGAATAAGCCTAATAGAAATTGGGAAAAGGAGGTAAAACATTTTCTGGGATGAGTGACTTTATTGCTTTAATATATATTGTTTAGAAGAATGTATACATTCTACTCCTCTGGACAGGGAGAGAACAATGCTGTGATGCATGCATATTTTTCCTAATATCTGTCTCTAACAAATGGCTTGTTTGTTTGTTTGATGACCTTTGCTGAGAGCTTTTCATAATAAGGTTAAGAATTAAGACATCATCAGACAGTGGTGCACAGATGGGCTTCAGCTGATACTTCAGAAAAATAATATCTTCATCCTCCAGCTATTTTTCCATAAATCCAGGCCAACTTTCTGTTTTACAAATAACTTACTTTTAACGCTACTGCTACTTTTTGCCATGATTAAAAATTGTCCTACCATTCCTGTCCTCTGAGTAATTGTATAAATAAAAAGTACAAGGTTAAGCAACTGAAATCTCTTAAGGACAATAGTTTTCCCAGATCAAACATGCTGAGTTTTTTAAGGGTCACTTTAAGTTTCTGGCAATCTTCTTTACATTGCGCCATCACGAGTCTGAAAATGAATTAGCTGCTGCATTGAGTCACCTCAGGAAATTAAGTTTCTGTGTTTGTGCTATCTCTGGGACTTGAGCAATAGGTTTCATTTTAGTTAGAAGGAAACTGTATTACCAGAAATAAGGTTCTCCCTAACATTTTTTCCCCCAGAGCTATTTCAGGTGATCAAAAATAATAAACCAGGAAAGAAAATAAAACTACCAATATCATCCAAAGCTGTAAAGAAATTAGAGGAAATTATCAAATTGGTCAGCAAGACTGAAAACAACTGTTTGAACCTTGTCCAGTCTCAATTTTGTGTATGTATGAATGTGTGTGTGTATGTGTATGTATGTGTACTGAATATCTCTATCATACATGCAAATTTGATTTTTGAAAGTGGCAGAATCACCAAAAATCTTTATAATTTGTGTTTAGAAATTCCACTTTAGACTGTCCTACTCTTTTCCAAATCTCTATCAACCTACACCCTTAGCTGTGTGGCATCTTTTTAACATGTGGAAAAACTTTTAATTTTGCTCTTGTACTTCAGAATTAAGATGCAAAAACATATTGATTTAGGCCAAAATAATAATATAAAATAGTGTATATTAACATTAAAAACACATAAGGATAAAGGATTTCACATGTGTTTGATGACAATTATATGATGAATATATTAACAGTAGTGTTTTCTTATTTTGTCCTGATGATATTAAGATGAGAGGTTAAGTAACTTTTCTAAGATTGCAGAGTCAGAATTGTCGGAATAGGAAATCAAAGCTAGGTCTATTGCACTACAATGGCCCTGGGCCTTATATTATTGCTTTGTTTCACATGGATAGAAAATATGGAATAGCTGTTGGAGGAAGAAGAGAGAAGATTACTGAATTAAAGGTAAGCTTTTGATGCTTTACAATTTTAGATAAACGTTGTTATTCACTGAAGCTAAAATTACACATTGTAGGCAAATGTTGGATATTTTAAGAAGTCTTAGGAACGCTTTAAAATATTATATATATATAATTGATTATGGATATGTTGATATACATGATATATATCATCGTATAAAATATGATATACATCATCACATAAAATCTGATATATATCATATGTCATCGATGATATAGATATCATTTATTTAAAATAACTGTGGGTATGTGTTCCATTGAGAGATAAAGTTTTTAAACTGTAATTTCAGATTTTAATGCAACTTGTTACACAAGATGGTCCCAAACATATTTGACTTTTTATTTTCAGAAAAGCTTAATACATAGTTTTGAATATGGTAAGTGCTCAATAGTTCACTCTTTTTTTCACCAACTATTGCCCTTGCACACACATACATTTTCATATATTATTTTAATAATTTATTTAGTAGGGTGTTTATATACATATATGCATTTTTCTACCCTGTTGTAAGATATTTCTCCACTAGTGTGTCTATACCTGATCTCAGAGATCAGGTTGTATCCTTTTCATTGATGCTTCCTTACTCATTTTATTTTCCTTTTGAATCCTCATCATATTTGTCACTACTGGTTTAACATCCATCTTTTTTGCAAAAAGTCATTTCCTTGAAAGCAAGGCCATGACTATCTTGTTCACTGATATATCATCAGCCTCTAACAAAATGAGCGATAGATAGTAGGAATTTAAGAAGTATTTAATGAATTGAATTTGTATTGAAATTCAGTATTTCCCTTGTAGAATGTAACTGTCCCTGAGATGAGTGATATTAAATTATGTTCGATTAAAACTATACATTTTATTTTCTTTCTTTTTTTTTTTACACTGAGTCTCGCCTCGCTCTGTTGCCTAGGCTGGAGTGCAATTGGTGCAATCTTGGCTCACTGTAACCTCCGCCTTCTGGATTCAAGCGATTCTCCTGCCTCAGCCTCCTGAGTAGCTGGGATTACAGGTGCCCACCACCGCGCCCCGCTAATTTTTGTATTTTTGGTAGAGACGGGATTTTACCATGTTGGCCAGGCTGGTTTCAAACTCTTGACCTCAGGGGAGCCACCCGCCTCGAACTCCCAAAGTGCTGGAATTACAGGCGTGAGCCACCGCACCTGGCCCATATTTTCAAACAATATCCTAGAAGCCAATGGTGAACAAGTAAGTGATCTACGAATGATATAAAGATGTTTCAGAAAGTAAGTTGCTGAAATTTCAGTTTTGCTTAGGACTAACTTGTGCTTATAATGCTATTTATTATCTTGGAAAATATTTTTGAGCACCAAGTATCTTCCAGGCATTCTGTTAATGGTAAGGGTTGAGAGAAAAATAAGATAGACTAATTAAGGGATTGAACTATTTAGGAAGATCGGAAAACCTCTGTGAAGATGCATGTTACTTAGACCAGAGGTTTCCACATTTTGGATTATGTATACTCATGGAATATTTAGAAAAAGTCTGGGTCTCTTTACATATTTAAAAATTGTCATTAAGATTTTGTCATATGTTTTAAAAAATAAATAATGTGATTTAAGGCATATTTTAAATGTTGTCTCTTAAAAATTTACCTAGAACCTTTACCTTTTAAATTTCAGTAGAATCTAAATACCACAGTACTTAAATTATTTTATTTTATTTTATTTTAAGTTCCGGGATACATGTGCAGGACATGTACCATGGTGGTTTGCTGCACCTATCAACCCATCACCTAAGTGTTAAGCCCCGCATGTGTTAGCTATTTATCCTGATGCTCTTCCTCCACCTCCCCACTATGACAGGCCCCAGTGTGCGTTATTTCCCTCCTTGTGTTCATGTGTTCTCTTGTTCAGCTCCCACTTATAAGAGGACAGGCAGTGTTTGGTTTTCTGTTCCTGCATTCATTTGCTGAGGGTGATGGCTTCCAGCTCCATCCATGTCCCTGCAAAGGGCATGATCTGATTCATTCTTATGGCTGCATAGTATTCCATGGTGTGTATGTATCACATTTTCTTTATCCAGTCTGTCATTGATGGGCATTTGGGTTGATTCCATGTCTTTGCTATTGTGAATAGTGCTGCAATAAAAATATGCATGCATGTATCTTTGTAATAGAATGATTTATATTCCTTTGGGTATATACCCAGTAATGGGATTACCATAGCATTTTTATATGCACAACTAGCCATTTAAAAATTCATTAGCAAACTCTTCTTTCAATAAAAATGTTAAATAATGTCTTTCATTTCTTAAATTTTATTGACATTTCATTTGCCTTAGATAATTTTATAACAAAGTAATATACATTTATATATTTTTTGAGTTAAGATCTCACTATGTTGCACAGGCTAGAGTGCAGTGGCATGATCATGGCTCACTGCAGCCTCAACCTCCCAGGCTCAAGCAATCCTCCCATCTCAGCCTCCCAAGTAGCTGAGACCACAGGCACACACCACCACAGCCAGCTAATTTTTAAATTTTTTATAGAGATGGGTTCTTACTGTATTTCCAGGATGGCCTAGAACTCCTGGGATAAAGCAATCCTTCCATCTCAGCCTCATTAAGTGCTAGGACTACATTACATTCTATGACCCCAAAATTCTGAGTGCTAAAATGTTTCTGCTAGACTGAGTTATATTTGTAATTATAATTAATACACAATTGATCAAAGTAACATATATATAAAACATAAGTATAAATGTATAAAATAAAAATTTTAAATGTATATGTATAATATAAAGTACAATTTTTGTTATAAATGCAACTATTAATTTTTAAAAGGGACTATATTTTTCACAAAATTCATTCATATGCTCAAAAATAATTTTTTCTTGGCCATAATTAAAAAATAAAAACATAATAAGTGTTAGCATGAATGTGATAAAAAGGAACACTTTTACACTGCTGGTGGGAATGTAAATTAGTACATCCACTGTGCAAAACAGTAGGGAGATCCCTCAAAGAACTAAAAGTAGAACTACCACTCCCCAAAGTAGAACTACCAGCAATCCCATTACTGGGTATCTACCCAAAGGAAAAGAAGTCATTATATGAAGAAGACAAATGTACATGCATGTTTATGGCAGCACAATTTACAATAGCAAAAATATGGACCCAATCTAAATGCCCATCAATCAAAGAGTGGATAAAGAAAATGTGGTGTATATTCACCATAGAATACTACTCAGTCATAAAACAGAATGGAAATAATGGCTTTTGCAGTAACTTGGATGGAGTTGGGGGCCATCATTTTAAGTGAAGTAACTCAGGAGTTGAAAACCAGAGGAGGGAGGAGCCAAGATGGCCGAATAGGAACAGCTCCGGTCTACAGCTCCCAGCGCAAGCGACGCAGAAGACGGGTGATTTCTGCATTTCCATCTGAGGTACCGTGTTCATCTCACTAGGGAGTGCCAGACAGTGGGCGCAGGTCAGTGGGTGAGTGCACCATGCGCCAGCCGAAGCAGGGGCGAGGCATTGCCTTACTCGGGAAGCGCAAGGGGTCAGGGAGTTCCCTTTCCAGGGGTGACAGACGGCACCTGGAAAATCGGGCCACTCCCACCCGAATACTGTGCTTTACCGACGGGCTTAGGAAACGGTGCCCCAGGAGAGTATAGCCCGCACCTGGCTCAGAGGGTCCTACGCCCATGGAGTCTCGCTGATTGCTAGCACAGCAGTCTGAGATCAAACAGCAAGTCGGCAGCCAGGCTGGGGGAGGGGCGCCCGCCATTGCCCAGGCTCGCTTAGGTAAACAAAGCAGCCGGGAAGCTTGAACTGGGTGGAGCCCACCACAGCTCAAGGAGGCCTGCCTGCCTCTGTAGGCTCCACCTCTGGGGGCAGGGCACAGACAAACAAAAAGACAGCAGTAACCTCTGCAGACTTAAATGTCCCTGTCTGACAGCTTTGAGGAGAGCAGTGGTTCTCCCAGCACGCAGCTGGAGATCTGAGAACGGGCTGACTGCCTCCTCAAGTGGGTCCCTGACCCCTGACCCCCGAGCAGCCTAACTGGGAGGCACCCCCTAGCAGGGGCAGACTGACACCTCACACAGCTGGCCAGGTACTCCAACAGACCTGCAGCTGAGGGTTCTGTCTGTTAGAAGGAAAACTAACAGAAAGGACATCCACACCAAAAACCCATCTGTACATCACCATCATCAAAGGCCAAAAGTAGATAAAACCACAAAGATGGGGAAAAAACAGAGCAGAAAAACTGGAAACTCTAAAAAGCAGAGTACCTCTCCTCCTCCAAAGGAACGCAGTTCCTCACCAGCAACGGGACAAAGCTGGACGGAGAATGACTTTGACGAGCTGAGAGAAGAAGGCTTCAGATGATCAAATTACTCCGAGCTACGGGAGGATATTCAAACCAAAGGCAAAGAAGTTGAAAACTTTGAAAAAAATTTAGAAGAATGTATAACTAGAATAACCAATACAGAGAAGTGCTTAAAGGAACTGATGGAGCTGAAAACCAAGGCTCGAGAACTACGTGAAGAATGCAGAAGCCTCAGGAGCCAATGCGATCAAATGGAAGAAAGGGTATCAGCCCTGGAAGATGAAATGAATGAAATGAAGCGAGAAGGGAAGTTTAGAGAAAAAAGAATAAAAAGAAACGAGTAAAGCCTCCAAGAAATGTGGGACTATGTGAAAAGACCAAATCTACGTCTGATTGGTGTACCTGAAAGTGACGGGGAGAATAGAAACAAGTTGGAAAGCACTCTGTAGGATATTATCCAGGAGAACTTCCCCAATCTAGCAAGGCAGGCCAACATTCAGATTCAGGAAATACAGAGAACGCCACAAAGATACTCCTCGAGAAGAGCAACTCCAAGACACATAATTGTCAGATTCACCAAAGTTGAAATGAAGGAAAAAATGTTCAGGGCAGCCAGAGAGAAAGGTCAGGTTACCATCAAAGGGAAGCCCATCAGACTAACAGCGGATCTCTTGGCAGAAACCCTACAAGCCAGAAGAGAGTGGGGGCCAATATTCAACATTCTTAAAGGAAAGAATTTTCAACCCAGAATTTCATATCCTGCCAAACTAAGTTTCATAAGTGAAGGAGAAATAAAATACTTTACAGACAAGCAAATGCTGAGAGATTTTGTCACCACCAAGCCTGCCCTAAAAGAGCTCCTGAAGGAAGCGCTAAACATGGAAAGGCACAACCGGTACCAGCCACTGCAAAATCATACCGAAATCTAAAGACCATCGAGACTAGGAAGAGACTGCATCAACTAACGAGCAAAATAACCAGCTAACATCATAATGACAGGATCAGATTCACACATAACAATATTAACTTTAAATGTAAATGGACTAAATGCTCCAATTAAAAGACACAGACTGGCAAATTGGATAAAGACTCAAGACCCATCAGTGTGCTGTATTCAGGAAACACTTCTCACGTGCAGAGACACATATAGGCTCAAAATAAAAGAATGGAGGAAGATCTACCAAGCAAATGGAAAACAAAAAAAGGCAGGTGTTGCAATCCTAGTCTCTGATAAAACAGACTTTAAACCAACAAAGATCAAAAGAGACAAAGAAGGCCATTACATAATGGTAAAGGGATTAATTCAACAAGAAGAGCTAACTATCCTAAATATATATGCACCCAATACAGGAGCACCCAGATTCATAAAGCAAGTCCTGAGTGACCTACAAAGAGACTTAGACTCCCACACATTAATAATGGGAGACTTTAACACCCCACTGTCAACATTAGACAGATCAACGAAACAGAAAGTCAACAAGGATACCCAGGAATTGAACTCAGCTCTGCACCAAGCCAACCTAATAGACATCTACAGAACTCTCCACCCCAAATCAACAGAATATACATTTTTTTCAGCACCACACCACACCTATTCCAAAATTGACCATATACTTGGAATTAAAGATCTCCTCAATAAATGTAAAAGAACAGAAATTATAACAAACTCTCTCTCAGATCACAGTGCAATCAAGCTAGAACTCAGGATTAAGAATCTCACTCAAAACCGCTCAACTACGTGGAAACTGAACAACCTGCTCCTGAATGACTACTGGGTACATAAAACGAAATGAAGGCAGAAATAAAGATGTTCTTTGAAACCAACGAGAACCAAGACACAACATACCAGAATCTCTGGGATGCATTCAAAGCAGTGTGTAGAGGCAAATATATAGCACTAAATGCCCACAAGAGAAAGCAGGAAAGATCCAAAATTGACACCCTAACATCACAATTAAAAGAACTAGAAAAGCAAGAGCAAACACATTCAAAAGCTAGCAGAAGGCAAGAAATAACTAAAATCAGAGCAGAACTGAAGGAAATAGAGACACAAAAAACCCTTCAAAAAATGAATGAATCCAGGAGCTGGTTTTTTGAAAGGATCAACAAAATTGATAGACCGCTAGCAAGATTAATAAAGAAAAAAAGAGAGAAGAATCAAATAGATGCAATAAAAAATGATAAAGGGGATATCACCACCGATCCCACAGAAATACAAACTACCATCAGAGAATATTACAAACACCTCTACGCAAATAAACTAGAAAATCTAGAAGAAATGGATAAATTCCTCAACACATACACCCTCCCAAGACTAAACCAGGAAGAAGTTGAATCTCTGAATTGACCAATAACAGGAGCTGAAATTGTGGCAATAATCAATAGCTTACCAACCAAAAAAAGTCCAGGACCAGATGGGTTCACAGCCGAATTCTACCAGAGGTACAAGGAGGAGCTGGTACCATTCCTTCTGAAACTATTCCAATCAATAGAAAAAGAGGGAATCCTCCCTAACTCATTTTATGAGGCCAGCATCATCCTGATACCAAAGCCGGGCAGAGACACAACAAAAAAAGAGAATTTTAGACCAATATCCTTGATGAACATTGATGCAAAAATCCTCAATAAAATACTGGCAAACAGAATCCAGCAGCACATCAAAAAGCTTATCCACCATGATCAAGTGGGCTTCATCCCTGGGATGCAAGGCTGGTTCAATATACGCAAATCAATAAATGTAATCCAGCATATAAACAGAACCAAAGTCAAAAACCACATGATTATCTCAATAGATGCAGAAAAGGCCTTTGACAAAATTCAACAACCCTTCATGCTAAAAACTCTCAATAAATTAGGTATTGATGGGACGTAACTCAAAATAATAAGAGCTATTTATGACAAACCCACAGCCAATATCATACTGAATGGGCAAAAACTGGAAGCATTCCCTTTGAAAACTGGCACAAGACAGGGATGCCCTCTCTCACCACTTCTATTCAACATAGTGTTGGAAGTTCTGGCCAGGGCAATTAGGCAAGAGAAGGAAATCAAGGGTATTCAATTAGGAAAAGAGGAAGTCAAATTGTCCCTGTTTGCAGATGACATGATAGTATATCTAGAAAACCCCATTGTCTCAGCCCAAAATCTCCTTAAGCTGATAAGCAACTTCAGCAAAGTCTCAGGATACAAAATCAATGTACAAAAATCACAAGCATTCTTATACATCAATAACAGACAAACAGAGAGCCAAATCATGAGTGAACTCCCATTCACAATTGCTTCAAAGAGAATAAAATACCTAGGAATCCAACTTACAAGGGATGTGAAGGACCTCTTCAAGGAGAACTACAAACCACTGCTCAAGGAAATAAAAGAGGATACAAACAAATGGAAGAACATTCCATGCTCATGGGTAGGAAGAATCAATATCATGAAAATGGCCATCCTTCCCAAGGTAATTTACAGATTCAATGCCATCCCCATCAAGTTACCAATGACTTTCTTCACAGAATTGGAAAAAACTACTTTAAAGTTCATATGGAACCAAAAAAGAGCCCGCATCGCCAAGTCAATCCTAAGCCAAAAGAACAAAGCTGGAGGCATCACGCTACCTGACTTCAAACTATACTACAAGGCTACAGTAACCAAAACAGCATGGTACTGGTACCAAAACAGAGATATAGATCAATGGAACAGAACAGAGCCGTCAGAAATAATGCCACATATCTACAACTATCTGATCTTTGACAAACCTGAGAAAAACAAGCAATGGGGAAAGGATTCCCTATTTAATAAATGGTGCTGGGAAAACTGGCTAGCCATATGTAGAAAGCTGAAACTGGATCCCTTCCTTACACCTTATACAAAAATCAATTCAAGATGGATTAAAGACTTAAATGTTAGACCTAAAACCATAAAAACCCTAGAAGAAAACCTAGGCAATACCATTCAGGACATAGGCATGGGCAAGGACTTCATGTCTAAAACACCAAAAGCAATGGCAACAAAAGCCAAAATTGACAAATGGGATCTAATTAAACTAAAGAGCTTCTGCACAGCAAAGGAAACTACCATCAGAGTGAACAGGCAACCTACAAAATGGGAGAAAATTTTCGCAACCTACTTATCTGACAAAGGGCTAATATCCAGAATCTACAATGAACTCCAACAAATTTACAAGAAAAAAACAAACAACCCCATCAAAAAGTGGGCAAAGGACATGAACAGACTCTTCTCAAAAGAAGACATTTATGCAGCCAAAAAACACATGAAAAAATGCTCACCATCACTGGCCATCAGAGAAATGCAAATCAAAAGCACAATGAGATACCATTTCACACCAGTTAGAATGGCAATCATTAAAAAGTCAGGAAACAACAGGTGCTGGAGAGGATGTGGAGAAATAGGAACACTTTTACACTGTTGGTGGGACTGTAAACTAGTTCAACCCTTGTGGAAGTCAGTGTGGCGATTCCTCAGGGATCTAGAACTAGAAATTCCATTCGACCCAGCCATGGCATTACTGGGTATATACCCAAAGGACTATAAATCATGCTGCTATAAAGACACATGCACACGTATGTTTATTGCAGCATTATTCACAATAGCAAAGACTTGGAACCAACCCAAGTGTCCAACAATGATAGACTGGATTAAGAAAATGTGGCACATATACACCATGGAATACTATGCAGCCATAAAAAAAGATGAGTTCACGTCCTTTGTAGGGACATGGATGAAATTGGAAATCATCATTCTCAGTAAACTATCGCAAGAACAAACAACCAAACACTGCAGATTCTCACTGATAGGTGGGAATTGAACAATGAGAACACATGGACACAGGAAGGGGAACATCACACTTCGGGGACTGTTGTGGGGTGGAGGGAGAGGGGAGGGATAGCATTGGGAGATATACCTAATGCTAGATGACCAGTTGGTGGGTGCAGCGCACCAGCATGGCACATGTATACATATGTAACTTACCTGCACGTTGCGCACATGTACAATAGAGCCTAAAGTATTATAATAATAATAATAATAATAATAATAATGATAAAAAGAAAAAAAAAAAGAAAGATTTAACCATGGTGCTCAACATAGAAACGTGGCTTAATAAACATTGATTAAAATCAAAAAAAAAAAAAAAAGAAAACCAAATATTGTATGTTTTCACTTAAAAGTGGGAACTAAGCTATGAGGATGCAAAAGCATAAAAATAAGATAATGGACTTTGGGGATTTGTGGGGAAGGGAAGGAGGGGAATGAGGGATAAAAGACTATATATGGGGTCTGTATATTGGGTACAGTGTATACTGCCTGTGTGATGGGTGCACCAAAATCTCAGAAATCACCACTAAAGAACTTATCCATGTAACCTAAAACCACCTGTTCCCCAAAAACTATTGAAATAAAATTTTTTAAAAAAGATTCTTTTTTAACGTTATAATAAGACAGGATTGAAAATCAAATCTATTCCTATTTTTCATCTTTTAAAATAGATGAATACATTGAGAAATGTTTTCTACATAAATTAGGAAATTTATTATACATACATCACACATTTTTCTGAATTACTTTTAAGTTGTTATTATTTTTGATGCTGTATCAGCTGATGATTCAATTATGTCTTTCATATTCGATGCAAGCAAAGAGTAGAATACAATATGACTTATAAATGACACCCTGAAAGTAGACTCAACCTCTTCCTTAATTTCTAGAAAGAATATAAAAATAATTCACCAAAAATTATTCACCATTAATTGTCATTTTACTTTGTAACCTGGAGGTACCTTGTTTAACCTGATTTTCTCAGGAAAGGTTAGAAAAATCCAAGTATTGTTAATTTCAACATAACTTTCCTAATAAAATAGCTTTGGTAAGACTATTTTATTTTTAATGTTTTGAATGAATTATTATCAAACCTTTGGAGTTGCTGATTTTGTTTATTTAATTTATGGGAAATATTCACCATAAATCCTCGTTGGAAAAGCCACTTATCTTTGTCAAACTCATCAATCAAATCAAAATTACTTCTTCTTATAAAAATTCCAACTTCATTTCTCGTTTTAAATAAACATGTTAATATATTTCCTTGTGACAATCATCTTGAGTCTGAATTCTAAGATGAATAGATGGATAAGGTCTAAACTTTGTCTTGAGTAGGTCGTACCCTAGATGAAATATGGTTCCATTGCTCTTAACATTTCTTACCAATGTTCCTTCTGTTTTTTACTCACAGGATTGTCCCAAGGATAAATGCATGAAAAAAGTTGGAAAAGAGAAATTGAATTACATCCTAATTGTAGTGTTTTCTCAGGCAGATCAATTTTAGAAAGAGATCATTGACTTGGAAAACTGAAGAGTAATTATTCTAAAAAGGTTGTAACAGTTTACTCCTGTTATTTTTTGTTTGCAAACTTCCAGGATTAGTGAGTTGCATAAAGTCACATAATTTATTGGGTTGGTGCAAAAGTAATTGTGGTTTTTGCCATTAACAAAACCTCAATTACTTTTGCATCAGCCTAATATAAGTGAATAAATTAATATTAGAACACAGTTCTAATTAAAAGGTTCTGCTGTGTTGTGTCCTGTGATAACACAGAAAACAATCAAATGGATAATTACAGAAAAATTTTGGATATAAGATTAGCAGGTAATTTTCTCCCTCCTTTCCTTCCATCTTTCCATCCTTCTTTGCTTCCTTTGCTTTCTTCTTTTCCTTTCTTTTTTGTTTCTCTCTCTCTCTCTTTTTTGCAATTTGGAGAAGGAAGTACTTTAAAAGAAAAGTTAAAAGGCAGACATGGCATGAAGCCTAATTGCAAGATCTTTTTCAAACATATTAGTTTTAGGAAATAGTACCTGAATTTAAGTCCCTTAAAATCGTCTATGTCTTCACATCCAAGTCTCTGTATATTTGCAGGGCTGTGTACAATCTAGACTGGACATGCTTGACCTAAAAACAGAAGTAATACCTGGGACAAAGCACGATGTCCACCACAGTCTTCTCTCTTTAGTGTGTTAAGATAGAATTGATTCCCAGAGTAGCCTGCCATCACTAACTCTGAGGGATGGTGGGCTAATTTTGATAGAAGGAGCAGAGGTAGTAGTTAGGAGGAAGGTGACTCATCATCATTGTATCAGCAGGTGTTGATGACTGGAAATATCAGGGGGCACAGCCTGAAAGAGAATGGCTTAATTGGAATCGATAGTGGGATCTTGGAAATCAATACATGTGCACTGAACAGAAAATGGTATGCTATAATCTACTATACACCGTATGTGAAACCCAAGCTCCAAATTTTTCAGCCCATGCAATGTCCAATGAAATTTCTCAGTTACATTATAATTGCAATGTAAGTGTATTTGAAGAAAAAAAAGTGAAAGAAAAAGTAACTAAAGTGGAAATGCAAAACTTTGTTTTTATTAATGTTATAATTTATTTTGATCAACTTGCTATTCTTAAAATTGACCAATCTTCTTCCCTTCCGTGCCTCTTCCATGGTTTATAGGATTATTTTTCAGGGCTGATCAGTTGGTGTTACATGTGACTACTATGCTTAATGCTATCTGGCTTCTAACTTTAAGCACTGAAAAAAAGTCCTTCATATTTCTCAGTGTGTGATTGAACTGAGATGACCATCCTAAGCTTCCTCATTACATAAATCCCTACCTTCTCCAGAAGCAACAAATGGAGATGAGAATAGCATATGTTACTTCTCAGCCAGATTCCATAGCCTTTTCTCCAAGATATTTTTCCAAAGTTGCCCTTTTTCTGAATCCCTTGCAAGCAAACAAACAACAAAACAATGGGTAATAAAATAATTGTTTAACTTTCATGTATGTGCTCTGAGATTGATGTGATTTTGATGAATAACTATATTAAAAGACAAATGGGAGTGGTGATTTCGTGAAAAGCCCATGCCTCTGCCCATGGAATATGTGGCTTGGCCTGGAGCTCTTATTTTACTTATATATTTCTAAGCAGAATTATTCAAGAATGTCTCTTATTACAGGTTTTGAAACTTGGACAGCCAACAAAAAGGAAGCTAATAAATAAATTTGTCAGAACACGATTCTCAGTTTCACTTATTTTGAATTAAAGGTAACCTGGAAAATAGATTAGGAAAACAGCCTATAATCAGAGGAGTGACCCCAGTGAGACCCTGTCATTAAAACTTTAGTGTTGAGCCTGCAAACCTCTGTTCCTCTGATTAGGCAATTTACTCCATTTCCACCTTTCTGTCTGCCAAAACATTTAGTGGCAAAACATTTTCTAATTCTCTAGACTCATAAAATGTTGTTTTGAAAAAAAGTAAACAGAATGGATTACCTTTTTAAGCTATCTATCATAATGTAATCAGAAAACATGAAGGTTTAATAGATAATATTGTAAAGAGGCAAAGGCAGCAGATGTTATTTAGTTGAGCAGAAGGTCACAGACCTCTGTTGAGGATTGAAAGCTTGAGGTACGTGCCTTTGTTCCTCAGTGTGTATGGATCAGAGTGATTACTGATATCAGTTAGCAACATGGTGGAGGGGACAAACTGGGGCTGCATTTTCACTATGTTTATTATTGCTCAAGGTCAAAAAGTGACTGTGTAGTGCCTCAGTTTTTACACCTTCTGTTATCAATATTTTTTTCTATTACCTTACAAGTTTATTTTGATGCTGTAATGATGAGACAGTGTTTTGAAAAGTTCTAAATAAATAAAGGGTATTCTCTAACTTTTAAATTCTGATTTTGATATTTTAAAACTATAGCAGAGTTTCAAAACATATGGAGGAAAAACCCAAATAGAACTCAAAAGAGAAATGGACAAATCCATAATTTCCATCGTTATTGGGTATTTCAACATTCCTCTTCCAGTAATTAATAAAACAAGCAGACAAAAGTTTAGAAAAACTATAGAAGACTTGAACATACTATTAACCAAATTGGCCCAGTCCTTCAATAGTGGGAATAAAATGAAATACTAAAACAGTCAAACAAAAGGAAGACAGGACAAGAGTTGAAGAAGGATAAAGAATAGGTATGACAAATGATACAAATAGCAATCTGGTAAAGTGAAAACCAGCCATATCAATAATATAGTAAAGGAAAATAGTCTAAATAGAACAGAAATGTTTAAGATCTGAAGACTGGATATAAACCAAGCCTCAAAGTGATGATATATACAAGAAAGATATTCTAAACATAAAGATATAAAAATTTAAAAATAAATGTGTAAAAATCTATATAATACAAACACTAACCATAAGAATGCTGGATGGCATATTATATCAGACAAAGACAGAGAGTATTATAGTAGATATAGAAGAACATTACATATTGATAAAAGAAAATGCCAGTTAGGTCAAGTTATTGATGGTATTTATCAGACTTTCAATATTCTTCCAAATATATGTGTGTGCACATATATATATATGTGCACACACATATATATACACACACATATATATTATATATATATATACACACGCACACACACATATATTCATTTGTATCGGGCACATATACTCCTTGACTTATGATGGGATTACATCCTGACAAACCAGTAAGTCAAAAATATCATAATTTAAAATTTATTTGATATTCTGATAAATAAATTAAGTGAAAAAATCAAAGTCAAATCATCATAAGTAGGAGACCATCTATATAAATAATTTGCAATTCAATAAAGAGACAAACACCCCAAAAAAATGGTGCAAGATTAGAATATGCATTGTACAAAAAAGTTACAGGAGTGCCTAACATTACATTAAATAATGCTCAATATCATTAGTTATCAAAGAAATGTAAATTAAAATCACAATGAGTTAACGTTTCATATTCTCTGGAATAGATATAACTAAAAAAATTGACAGTGCGTGTGCAGGTGAGGAGCCAGAGGAACTGAAATATCTTATATATTGCTCTTGGTGGTATAAAAACACTTTAGAAAAAAGTTTAGTAACACTTGGCAAGTTAAAAATACTATTATCATGTGACCTAGCAATTCTGAGTTATTTGCTCAAGAGAAATGAACATATATGTTCGTAGAAGCAGGGTTATTTATAACACAGTGTAGTCTCAAACTGGAACCATCAAAGTGACCATTAACAAGTGATTGAATGTATTAATTGCTTTACATGCGTACAATAGGGTACATCTCTACAATAACTACTGACATACTCAACAAATAGGAATTTCACAGACATTGTGGTGAGTGGAAACATTCAGACACAAAAGATTACATACTTTGTAATTTCATTCAGATGAAGTCCTTAAACTGCTGAAACTAAACTACAGCATGTCATGTTACAAGAACTTTAGTGCCAACATGTAGAGGCTTTCCATTAGCTAAAAATGGGCATCTGTCTAGGATAATATCTGCAACAGATTGCAAACATATCAAATATCTTTACATATAAGACTTTAAAATGACAACAGAAATAATTTGTTCATAATTTGGAGAAGGCTAAGGAGCAAACTTGTGAATACTTGTAAACAAAAGAGAAAGTATCAAGCACTTATTCTGCCTTTTCTGTATCATCTGTACTATATAATTACTAAGAGGCGGTTCCCTTTCACAGAAGTATTATAGCTAATACGTAAAGAAAACGTGATGGAATTTGACAGTGACCATTTTGAAACCAGTACAGAAGTAATACATCTTGACACTGAGCATCAGTGAGTGGTAATATCAAACACAGGCAAACAGAAGACAGCCAGATGTTATATTACTCACGGTGGATCTGTGCCCTGACATGTATGAAGTATCCTTGACACAAAAAATAATAAAGCTGAATCAGTGCCACCTCTCTATCTATCAATTTACAGAAAATATAGGTAACAGAGGACATGTTAGATGACACCAGAGGAGCGCTGTCAGAAAAATTTAAACTGTGGGAAACTACAAGAAAAATACTGTTTCTTCCATTTGCAGATTGCAAGAATAGAAGAATGGTAGAGAAAATTTATAGATTAATAGAGACTTAAGAGATATTTCTGTCATTTGCCATGTATGACATTTAGTTGGATTATGATTTGAACAAACGCTTTGTTAAAATTCTATGAGGCAATCAGAACAATAAGGAAATACAAATGCTGGGTGAATTAAAAAATGTTTGTGAATTTTTAAATTTTTCCAAGTATATTATGGTTATATTTTTAAAATGTTCTTAGTTTCTAGAAAAAATACTAAAATACTTATAGATATTATGTTATTTTATATTATGTTAGGGATTTGCTTCAGAATAATTTGGTAAGTGGTGTTCTTGTGGTGCTGGTTATAGATGAAACAAGATTGTCTATCAGCTGCCAATTATTAAATCTTGGTTAATAGGTACTTTGGGGTCTTTTATACAATTTTCTCTACTATTGCATATAATTGAAATTTTTCACAGTAAAGGGATTTAAAAAAAAAAGAAGTAAAGTGTCACTCTATTCCTCAAGTCAGGCATGGATTTTAGTGGGCGGATCACTGAGCACCATCAAAGCAAAGTGGTAGCTGGTAATAGCTTATACAATGATATAATGCTAAGTAAATGTCCAACAGATACTTGCAGGTTTTATTCACTGCTTTCCCTTGACTTTTAAGCAACAACACATTTTGCATTACATAGTTGTCATATCCAGTTTATCATTCATAGAGATCTGATCTTAATTTTTTAAAATGTGTTCTGCATTTGTTGCTATTTCAAAGATCGCAGAAGACATAAATGCCCAACTTACTTCTTCTTAATCAGTCTAGTCATGAACATGGTTTCTTGAAATAAAATTTTATCCATTTTAGTAAGACATTCTGTTCATTCTGACTTAATAGCATTTTTGTCTTTATATGATCTTGAAATGTAAGTGTCATCTAAGAGTTTACCCAGGCAATCTCGTTGACTACACCCTGTGAGACAACACAAGACAAATGAAGAAATCATTTCAGGAACATTTAAAAAGGCTAACTGTAAAGATTCAAGATGACTGAAATGCTGTATTTGGTTGTTTACTTTTGGGTAGGGAGGAGGATGATGGTAGAGATGTAGGAGGTTTTCATAACTGAGACCCAGCAATGATCAGATATTTGATAAATAATTGTAGAATGGAGGAGTTAAAATACAGGATATCTAACAGTGCAATATATCAAGGAGACAGTGAATATAAACATAAATATCTGTTGGGCTTTTATTTAGATGCTCCTCAATTGTTTCAATAAATATATTGAAATGAATGAAATTAGCACGATCATTGTGAGTACTATGGTGGAGTGAAAAGTTGATTACATTTGCTTGAGGAATGGTCAGGAGTTAAGAAGGTATATTCTGAATAAACTAGAATAACCTAATGGGTCAATTTCTCTACCAAGAATATATATTTTCTATAGATATTTA
The DNA here is from genome assembly GCF_028885625.2 of Pongo pygmaeus. Lineage (NCBI taxonomy): Eukaryota > Metazoa > Chordata > Mammalia > Primates > Hominidae > Pongo > Pongo pygmaeus. The sequence goes on from NC_072379.2 coordinate 124,084,116, forward strand.
TTAAGTTTATTTATGAATATCTACTCCTAAATCTATTATCATTGTGAAACTTTTAAAAATTACCTCAGGCAGAATGAGTGTTTTTCCTTTGATCCCTCAAACATAATTGCTATTTAGCCTTATTCTATTTTGTCTTACGTGCTATTTACTATCTTACCAAGCAAAGATGAATTCCTTGTATGTGTAATAGATTTCTTCAATACTGTACTAAGTGTCTGAGGAAATAAATTTAATCAAAGAAATTTCATACATGTGAAAATAACTTAAAATTTTAAGGTCTCCAGAAAGGAGATTCTACAGATTCTCTTAAAGTAAATGAAATAGCTAATGTCTGTTTATCTAGCTATCTTGTTTACACTGATGTTCAATAACAGTTGGCAACTATTTAGTTTAAGAGCCTGTGAGGGAGGCTGCTAGTTGCCTACTAACCATCTATCTCTTCTTTTTCAGTAACTGAACTCCTGTGTTATTTTGGATGGCAATGTGCTCAGTAGTTAGCAAGTACATCCATAGTTTTCTCTTGCATAAATAGGGTTTGCATGGAATTTAAGTAAAATTCTGATACAGCATCTGAGAAAACTCACTTCATTTTTCCTCCTTCGTGGACTCTGGATGTGATGGTTGGAGCTCCAAATATACTTGTAAGGTAGACTTGAGGACAGAAGCCAGATGCTAAGGATGGAGGAGCAAAAAGATAGGAGACTGGATTCCAGCTTATATTGCAGAGTTACCATACCTGATCTTGACTACCTACTGCTAAATTTTGTGTATATGAGAGAAAAATGGACAGTAAGTTTAAGGCATTGTGTTGGCAGGGAGGAGGGGTTTGACTACCAGCTGAATGCAATTCCTGTATGATACCCACATATATTGTAAGATATAGTAAATCAATTATATTTTTCTTATAATGATTACTTCCAGCTCTTTAAACCTTAACTTGATGATAAATTCACTGGCGATTAGCATTTCTAGGACTATTGCAGAATCTATCCAAATTTTCCATTTTGAGGATGGCTCTATAAAATACATAAAAATACCACGAGGCCTTCATGTAGAGGGAAGAAATGTGTACAATTATATCATGAGAATTTCTTTCATTATTATAATATGGATATATAGTTATGTTATTTGCCATTCAGGAATACAAGAAACATTGTGTAACTCTTAAAGACTGAAAGAAAAACTAATGCAACAGTTTTGAAGATAATAACATCAAAAGTAACTACGCAATTTCTCTAAATATGCATTAAGCTTTAAAGACTGAAAATGCACAAAATGAATTTGGCTCCTGGTTGCAAATCTCGTATATACATATATATATATATATATATATATATATATATATTTTTTTTTTTTTTTTTCCAAATTGGAGTCAGATGTTTCTAAATATCTCATGGAATATTCCCAAAGATTTTTACAAGTGTAGTTTTTTGTTGTAGTTTGAAGCTAATTAGATTTTTTTCTAATATTGAATGCAATTAAACTACATTCTGGGCATACATAATTCAGATTTTAAGAAAATTAATTCAGTTTAGCCAGTCTATAGATTAGTTGGCATTTAATACATTTTATAAAATAATCTGTTACAGTTTATGCAAAGCATAAAAGAGTAAATAAAATGCAGATAAGGGAGTTAGGGAAAGAAATATTTCTATGCACTTGAGATGATAAAAAATAAATTTAGAAAAGAATCAGCTTCATCAGTAATGCCTGTTTAAAATGATTTGCTTTTTAAGGTTCAAAGTTCACTATAAAGGGTCTTTGAAGAGGCAATAAAATATGTTATTGATTTTCATATTTTTAACAAAGATGACATGGTTCTATTAGTGGTCATGCTTTTCGATTTGTGTATTTAAACATACTTTAACGCCCTATTTAATGTAAGTCTCTTAGGCTTCATTTTTTCCACTTGCAAAGTAGTTCTCAGAATAATCCTTCTGAACCTGCCTCAGCAACCATTCTGAGAGTATTTTGTTTTTCTCTGGTAGGTAGTATTGGTGATTTTGCTACTTAAATGAAAATATCTTTTATTTTCCTAAAAATATTGGTCTAAAGTCTTTGGACTGGAAGGAGTGGATAAAATGAGAATTGAAGTTGACAGCTGGTGACCTAAGGGGATTCATGACTGTCTGCAAACTACAGGAAGGAGTCCTCCTACAGAACAAATATAGATGAACTTAATGTTTTCCTGCAGTTTGTTTTTTGTTTCCAGTCTTCAAAGTTGGAAAAGTTTTGTGTTTTCCAATAGCAAAGAATTGGCCTATAAAATCTATGAATCATAAGTTAAAGTACATAGTTGTAGTGTTTCGTTTTATTTTGAGTGTTGTGCATTTTATAACACAGGTTATTTACTCCAAACTTATCTGCTCAATTTCCTCAAGTATTGTGCCATGACTTACACATTTACCAGGATAAAATAGGACAAATTTGAATATCAACGTTTATTTTAAGGCACCAACATTTATTTCCTCAATTATTGTGCCATGACTTGCACATTTACCACAAGGAAGGGCATGTAGCTGAAGCAAACTTCCTCGGCTTTCAGGTAGTAATCTTCCAACTACTGTTGGCAACAATACAGATTGTCAAATGCACACCTAAACTTAAAATTTGGGGATAATTCAGAAAGAATTCCGAGATGTTTATCCTAAAGATTATGTGTTAGTTACACTTAAATAGAGGCAAATTAAGCTTGAAAGTAATCATTAAACATAAAATAGTTCCCGGGACCTGCTATACTCAATTAAATCAAATTTATTTTTCTCCAGTTCTATATCAGGTAGCGGGGGGAAAGTGAGGAATTCTGGATTTGGAGCTTGAGGTCCGGGATTCAAGTTCCAACTCTGCAGCTTATTACCTCCACCACCTTTTGAGGTACTGCTGTGTCTCAGTATAATTCTTGTCTGAAAGAGAACAATTAAGTAATTGTATAAATAGCACACTTTCTATGTTCTCATTGTTCAAAAGACCACAGTATTTTGTATATTGCTATGGACATTACTATGGATCAATATTAAGTTTGATGTAACATTAACCTTAACATTTCAAATCACTTTCTGAGTTACACTTTAAGTCTTGGCTCTAGATGCATTATTGTGAAGTAATATCTATGTGCTAATTTTCTCATTAATTAGTATGCCCTTGGCATATGGCACCGTATGCTGCAAACTTCCAAAAAAATTACCATAGCATAATTTTATTACTGCAAATCATAACATTGGCAATGCATGATTTAGTAAGCACAGTGATATTTAACAGAACCTTCAAACAATTATTATAGCATATTTAGTATGCACTTCATCAAAGCCTTGTGTGTAGTCTCAACGACAGTAACCAATATAGTTATATAAAAAAAAATACTAACGCCATGACAAATATGGTCAATAATTGCTGTACATATGTACTCTCCATGTGGTATTTAAGAAATGTTTGTATTACTGTTTTTATGTAGTCTGGTTAAAATGATGCCCTCTAAAATATAATATCACCCTCAATCATAGAAAGAAAATACACATTTCTGAAAATGTTTAATTACAATTTTATGCATATCCTAGAATTACTTAATATCTATGTAAACATTTTATTAAAAACACATTTGGACATTAATTTCTTTCTTGAAATACTCATTAGACTTTTTCTACAAATATATGCTTCCATACTTCTATAGGGGACTGCCAGTTTTTATTGTTGTTTTTTAGACATAGGTGTATTCTGTTAAAATTAATTGGATATGGTTTCTAATAAGCAAATTGATAAGTGTGAAGAGACAAGAGTAAATGATGGCATTATATCACTAACCACCTGATACGGTTTGGATGTTTGTCTTCTCCAAATCTCATGTTTAAATGTGATTCCTAGTGTTGGAGGTGGGGCCTGGTGGGAGATGATTGGATTAAAGGGGCAGATCTCTCATGAATGAAAGAAGATCTCTCGTCAATAAGAACAGATTTCTCATGAATGCACCATCTCTTTGGTGATAAGTGAATTCTTGCTCAGTTAGTTCATATGAGATCTGTTTAAAAGAGTCTGGGACCTCCCCTGTGTTTCTCTCTTATCCTCTCTTTGGTCAGTGATGGCAGCTACTTTCTTTCACCTTCCACCAAGAGTAAAAGTTCCCCGATGGCTCACCAGAAGCCAAGCAGATGCTGGTCCCATGCTTCCTGTATAGCCTGCAGAATGTGAGCCAGTTAAACCTCTTTTATTTATAAATTATCCAGTCTCAGATATTTATAGCAGCTCTAAAAATAATCTAATACTCTACCATCCACCATCTTTTCAACTGGTAAGTTCTTTCAGTTTATCGCTTCAGCGACATGAGCCTGTTCCCCAGGTGTAGTCACTTACATGCCTCCTTTGTGTCTATATATTATAATTTATCCATCTTTTAATATTTTGTTAGGGTAAAATATTCTTCCTTTGTGTGTTTCTATATCCTAGGAGGAGGGGAACTCTGTCCATCAACTTTTAAATGAAAAATTTTTAAAACAAAGCCAAGGATTCTTTTAAAAGAATATATTTTTTTTAAAAAATAGAAGGAAACGCTCTTAGGAATAATTAAATGTACCTGGTTAATTTTACTCTTGACAGAAATAAAATGCAGTGAGATTCAACAAATTGTCAAGTTACACACCTCAGAATGACAGATTTGGGACCAGAATCTAGTCCTCATGTATCTGATGGTGTTCTTTGAATTGTGTCCAAGTATTCTTGTTCCCTAAGGAGGGATGTGGAACAAATCAAGGTGATAGGCATGAATATTTATTATTACCAGAGAGTAAGGGATCCAAAGTTTCTGAGGTGTTTTTTTTGAAACTTACTGCCTATTATTGGAACTCCTCTTTTGAATGAGGTATGAGAATGACAATATATTCTCCCTTAATTTTGGGGCCCCTTTTCAATAAATTAAGTGTTTGGTGTTCTCTATTACAGACTGATTTGGTAGAAAACATAAAGATTCTCTGTAATATCAACCAACATCCTATCAGTTATGTTTATGTAAATTTATATGACTATATTAAAAATTTAAAAGCTAAAAGTAGTCAGGATCACCTTAAAATAGGACAAATTTGAATACCAACATTTATTTTAACTAAATGATAACTGGCACAATGACAGACAAATAAGCTAATACAATAGACTACAGGAATAGGTGTACACACGTACAATGACTGTTAATTTATAATAAAGATGTAGCTGCAAATAGTAAGACAAGAGTGGTTTTTCTCAGTGAATAGTGCTGGGTCTAATGTACATACAAAAACAGAGGAAAATCATCAATCAGTACTTGACACCCTAGATAAATTTCAATTCCAGGTTAATTCTGTGCCTAAATATAAATGATAAATAATAAGGCTTCTTAGGTAATAACATAATTTTTAATGAAAGATTATAATATAGGACATAAACAGTACTTACAAAAATATTAGTCATGCTTTCATTAAAATTAAGAATCCTCATTTATCAAAAGACACTATTATTAAGAGAGGGAAAAGTCAAATCTTTGAGCAGGTGAATATATTTGCAATGTATATAATGGTTAAAAGTTTCATGTTCAATATACATAAAGATCTCCTCCAAATGAATAAAAATGAGACAGATGGTCCAATAGAAGAATATTTGAGAGAACTGAACAAGCTCTTCACACAAGAGGATCTCCAAATGGCCAATAAATATATTAGAAGGTGCTCAGTCTCATTCCACAACAAATAAATGAAATCTCATTACAACAGCCTGCATATCAACCATAATGACTGAAATTAAAAATACGAATAATACCATGTGCTCACAGTGATGTAGAACAATTCTATTTCTGATGAGACAATAAATTATTAACTCTTTTTTGAAAACTACTACACAGTGTCTTCTAAAGCTTAACACATATACACTCTGTAATCTAAGAATTCCATTCCAAAGTATATTCCCAACAAATGTGTACATATGTGCACCAAAGGACATGCACAAAAATGTCAGAGAAGCATTATTTTTTCTATATTTTTATTGTGGTGAAATAACATAACATTAAGTTTACCATGATAACCATTTTTAAATGTACAATTAAAAGTATGAGCTATATTTACATTGTTGAACAACTGATCTCTAGAAATTTTTCATCTGAAACTCTATACTCAACACTAATTTCCTCTCTTCCGTATGTCCCTTCCCCAGCCTTGGTAACTACCTTTCTGCTTTCTATTTCTATACTTTTGACTAACTCAAATACTTTGTAGGAGTAGAACCATATAGTATTTGTCATTTTGTGGCTAGTTTAATTTGCTTAGCATAATGTGCTTAAGTTTGGTCCTGTTGTGGCATGTGATAGGATTTCTTTTCTTTAGAAGGCCAAATAATCTATTGTGTGAATGTATCACATTTTCTTTGTCTATTCATCTGTTGATGGACATTTGATTTCCTTCCACCTCTTGCCCATTGTAAATAATGACGCTATGAATATGGGTGTGCAATTATATCTTGGAGATTCTGCTTTGAATTCTTTTGGTAAATACCCAGAAGTGGTATTGCCAGATCGCATGGAATTTCTATACTATTTTTTATAGTGACAAAACATTTTCCATTCCCACCAATAGTGCACAAGGTTTTCAACTTCTCCACATCCTTGCCAACACTTGTTATTTTCCTTTTTTTTTTTTATAGAGGCCATCCTGATAGATGCGACATTATAATCTCATTGTTGTTTTGATGTGTGTTTCTCTCACCATTAGTAATGTTAAACATCTTTATGTTTATTAACTATTTGTATATCTTTTGGATATTGTCTATTCACATTCTTTGCTCATTTTTAATCAACTTTACTTCTGTTGTTCCTGAGTTGCAGAAGTTCCTTTTAAATTCTGGATACTAATCTCTTATCAGATATGATTAGCAAATATTTTTTCTTTGCAGATTGCCTTTTTACTCTGTTGACTGTTTCTTTTGATGCACAGAAGTTTTTGAGTTTGATATGTTCTTGTTTGTCTATGTTTGCTAAGAGCAGCATTATTTTCACTAGCCCCAAAGTGAAAACCTCCAAAATAACAAGAAATATGAAATAACTGCTGGTAAATCAATAGCATAAATCAATTCTGCAAACATATATTGAGTGAAAGAAGCCAGCCAAAAATGTATATTGTATGCTTCATTGATTTAAAGTTCCAAAGTAGGAAAAATTAATCATAGCTATTATAATTCACAGAGAAAATACCTTTGGTGATAAAGGAAGGGTCGCTATTATAAAAGAGCATGAGAGAGGCTTCTGGTGTGGTTGCAATACTAGCTATTTTTCTTGAATTTGGTGCTAATCATCTTTGTATATTTATTTTGTGATAGCTATTTGAACTCTGCACATATGAATTGAACATATTCTGTGTATATGATACTCTTCACTGAAAAATATGAAAAATAAAGCTTATCAATGAATGAAAACTTGAGTAATATAGCCCATAGCCTGCTCATAAACTCTGAAGCTCTAGTCCTTTCCTTGTTTTATACAATTTTCAGTTCAGACAAACTTTGACTTCTCTGTACCTATTTTTACAACCACACCCTAAAAAAATTAATCCTATTGCTGATATCTACTACCATCAGCCAATTCATGTTATCACAGATATTTGTAGCACACTGAAGAAAGAAAAATTTTAAGCATTCCTAGAAAAAATTTTGTTTAGCTGCATTTATGTCGCTTGGAGAATACAATAATTTACCAAATTACCTACACAGATAATTTAAGGCTTAGAATGCAATTAAATCATCTTGCTAGGCATTTAACCACAGGAATACAATATACTTGGAGATTTAAGAGTGAGTTGAGAGCCTTATTTGCAGCCTTATTTCTAAAAGCTTCATTAATTTTAAGCCTCATTCTGGTGAGTTTGGCTATCTAGTTTATATTGGGAAAGCAGATGAAGGAAATAACTTTTATTTACTCTGATCCATCTATATCTGAAATGGAATTATGATAATATTCTTTAGTATTTTTTATGTTGGCAAGCACTTGGAAATGATTTCTCTGAAGCAGTACCCAGGCAAAAATCAAGCAGATGATATTTGTTAGAAATGTTCTATCTCAAATAACCCAAATGAACGTAAGTTTATTTAAGGAGCCTAAAGACAACATTTAGGTCATCACAAATATATGAATAAACTATGAACACCTAAAGCAACTATTTCTAAGCAAAGTAAGTTATATATTGGTATAAATACTAATGATATGAATGGAGATTTTAAATTTTACTTTGATGAGTTCAAAGTAAATGGTACTATTCAACTTCTTTCAATTGTTCATGTTTGCTTCTATAGGTGATATTTATATTTGCTATTTTTGTGGCAAGTATTAGAAATAATTATGAACTTAATATAGTTTGTACAGTCCCATATTTTGTTGCCTCATATTTCACTCAAGCTCATTTCACCTGCTAATACATGCTTTATATTTTTCTACATTTTTATGTTTTTTACTGCAAAAATAACTTTTTTGAACAGATAAATATAATGACACACAATCAAGGTAGTGTTTAACAATCCGTATGTTGATGCTGTATTAGAAACATCTTTTTTTAGAAGTGAGAAGCAATATAATTTTCTTAATAAAAAATTACAACTGGCTGGATAGGTATCATTGTAAATGTCTATCTGAGGATACAGTATTTAACAAATTCTTGAATATAGCATTTGAGAATTTTATTAAATAACATGTATGTTGGTATTGGTATGTGATACACTTTTAAATAAAATATACCTAGATTATTGTGTAAAATCATTTTTTATGAGGTCTTAGGACTGTAAATGCATTTAATGATGCTACCTTCTATTATTTTACTGAAATAACAGATTTTTAAAACTCATTCATCTAGCATATTGCCAACTGTAAAGTACTTGAAAGACAATGATTAAGACAAAGTAAGATATATATCAAAGGCAAATTCAATCAGTCTCCTCCCACTGCAATGCTAATAATATAGCTTTAGATCAGTGTTTGATTATCTTAGTAAGAATGTGGATAGGCTCTGTGACTTTAACGTACTCCTCATATTACCTGGAGGGATTTTAATTATTGCATAGGTTGAAATATAATTTTCAAAAGCAGCAAAATCATATCCTTCAGGCAAATATAAAATACATGTGTCAAATATTTTATTAACTCATTTATTAGTAAAGAAACCTGTAAGATGTTATGACTGGTTCAAAGAACATTTAAGAAGTTAGGTTATTTGTAGTCAATTTGTCAAAGAAAATTTAGTATAAGATTGCTGAGTTGGATATAAAGCTCTTTAGTTTTCAGTAGTTTATGAATTTTGGGGGTTATCTGTCCTAGCAGACAAATTGTTTCCACCTTTATTGGACAAATTCTGCAAATTAACAAGTAAATAAATCTGTGAACTTTAGTAGTAAAATGAACCAGGTACATTCTCCTGGACAATCCTTGTGTAGTTTTTACTTCTATATAAAACTGAAAGGATGCGTGACCCATATTATTTTCCTTATTATTAAGTTTTGGACATTTTTTCTTTTATAAAATAGATATGCAACTTATCTTCATACAATATAGAATTTAAAATTGACAGAGTTTTCCTCACTTAAGACTATTTGGGCAGAAGGGGTAAAAGTATTCCCTAATTCAAGTGCCAGGCTACCGGTTATTAAATACCAAGAAGGAAGAGATGTAGTTTTAAGAGGTGCAGAGAACCGTGGGCATTTATACTTCAAGTGATGCGATGAAATTGACTGTAACTAATAGAGTGTGAAATAGTCTCCCAAAGAACATAATGAAGTCCTAAAGAAAACAGTTGAAAGCAGGAGTGGATGGGGGTCTTGAAAATACAAGCAAAGAAAATCGCTGCATTCGAAGTTGATTTTAAGTTGTTACAAAGTGTTGCTGCATCTAATTTTGTTATTTTTATTCATGACTGGCCATGTGTCATCTTAGTGCTGATTTTCCTAATTTATATGTACTCCAGAAAACAAAATGGAATCAAAGAATCCATTGCTTATTGGATTCTGTAAATACCAATAAATTACAGCAAATATTTGCTACTTAGATAGAGTGTTGTCTGGAGACATGCATTATGGGGAAAGTTGCTAAGCTGATTTCTTTAACTGATTTCAGCACTGATTTTGGGCATAATTGATATTTCAGTTCATGGGTCTTGTTAAACATGCTAGATGGCATAATAGTCTTGTGCTGTGGACAATTACTCCTGAGGGTCTTTACTAAGAGCCTAAACTACTTCAGAAACCAACAGAATTAAATATAAATGAGTTTCTGTTATAAACTATATATCTTATGTTAATGGAAATAAACTCAGCACATTTTAATAAATATAGTGATAATAAATAGGAAGACATTCCTAGGAGCTTAAATAAAAAACAGTAAATTTTATATTAGAGGTAGACTTATTTATATTTGTGATTAGCATTTCACCAATATTTCCCTAAAAATGATTTCTGTCATACATCAGTGTCTTTTAAAAAATAAATTTTATCATCAGGCTATTTTTTCATCCTAAAATCTATTTTTTTTTTGTATTATGCTTGTTTATCTCCCAAGCATGGGTTTAATGTATATTAGCTACAATTTTTTAGAACTATTTAAAACATGAATAGTTGAAGGTGAATAAATCATTAATTGTATTAATGTTTCTATGGTCAATAAATTTCCCCAGTTTATATTTAATCCTATTTGACCAGTGATGTTGCAATTTTGTAGTAGTCTCAAGAAAGTTGGTCTTGTTTCCATGTTTGATTTAGCAATTAAGCTTAACTTGATTAATATGACTATATATGTGTAGTCTTTTAAATTTACGTGGGATTGAAGTGCATTTTTTGGAAGTTGAGTTATTTACTTCTTATTTTATATAACTATTACTCTTTATAATAATGGTGATAGTCTTGCTCATAATAGTTTAATCCATGGCATCTGAAAGCAAACATACTTTGTAATTATTTTAAAAGGCCCTTTTAACATTATAACACAAAAGCCTGTGCCTATAAGCAGTGCTCCACTGTGCAATATAACATTAAGGCTAATTTTGAATACAAAACGTTATGAGTGGAGTCATGAACCACTAGATTTAATACACATCATTTTATAATTTTTTGGCATCTTTTTTGTTTCAGGAATCCTCCATTTCCTCGGGGTGCTCAGCAGCTTGGAGTCCTGCAACAGATTCTTCTTTTCCTGAATAAGTCATTTTCAGAGTCATCTGGATTTTCAGAATCAGATGAATCCTCACATTATCATAACCATCATCTTCATCATCATCATCATCATCATCATCATCATCACCATCATGGTCAGCAGCAGCAGCCTCTCCAGCTACATCACCTGCTTCATCATGATGTACTTTACTAAAGCCAAGTTCACAGTGTCATCTGTAACTTCCTGAAAATTGACTACTGACACCTGGCTGATATTGAAAATCCAATTCCTCATCAATTTTCTTGTCTTCTTCCCCTTTTCAGAAGTAAGATGTTGATTTTTGATCTCCTGTAACAAGACCGACAGCATGTTCTTTCTTTTCTACACCCATGTCTAAAGAATGTTTACTTTCTTTCTTCATTACCTAAGTTTGCTAACTACTAATTGCTAGGTCCAAGATTGTTGTCTGTGAAGACTGAACACTTCACCCTGTGAGGATAGGACTCCCTTCGTGGTGCTCATCATTTTGGGATCTGGAAGGAAAATGCTCAACCTACTTGTGGTTCTTAGCAGTGTTGCCAGCAGCCTGCCATCTGCCATGGCTCAAGTAGCCCACTCGAGAATGCTCTTCACAATTCATTCATTTTTTAAGGGGTTATAAAAAAAATCATGTAAAGGAAAAGGAAACACTTCTGTTAGGTGCAAACTCTCTAATTTAATGTTAATATTAATTAGTCAAGGCATATGAAAGCACTGTTTAGAAATATTTTACCATGTAAGAAGGATCAACCATAAAAAATATTTCTTCCCTTACAAAAAAGATGTTATTTAAATATATAGCTATAATTTCATAATTTTGCATTCAATTGTGATGCAGATATTTATATTTCATTAGTCTACACTAACATAGACATTTTATATATGTTCATTTTTTATTAAGTGTGAAATAAAATGTTAAAAGTGTGAAACACATACGTGTTTTATTCACATTTAAATGTTTTTCTATTTTAGCATACTTTTACTACAGGTAATTAATCATAAAATATAGCTAAGCAGTTTGCAAAATTTGTAATTATCACTAGAGGAAATATGACTAATTTGAGATGACTCACCAGAGAGATGAATAAATTGTCTGTCATAATGTTATATATCTATTAAAATGTTTTTAAAAGTTCACTGCATACACATTTTAACTAATTTTCAATTATTAATAATAGCCGCTAAAATGTTAAAAAAATTTATAAATATCTAAGGGACCTCATTTAAGTTATAAATTAATTGTGAAAGATTGTCTTAAAAAAATGAATGTAATGAAAGTAGCCTCTGAATTGTAATACTTAAAATAAGGCATTGGAATAGCCAATTATTTTTATATCTATTTCCAAATTAAAAGTTATAAGGCAAAAACAAATCTGGATCAGGTACAGTGGCTCACGCCTGTAATTCTAGCACTTTGGGAGGCTGAGGTGGTCAGATCACGAGGTCAGGAGTTCGAGACCAGCCTGGCCAATATGGTGAAACTCCATCTCTACTGAAAATATAAAAAATCAGCCGGGTGTGGTGGTGCACACATGTAGTCCCAGCTACTCGGGAGGCTGAAGCAGGAGAATTGCTTGAACCCAGGAGGCAAATGTTGCAGGAGTCGAGATCATGCCACTGCACTCCAGCCTGGGCGACAGAGCAAGACTCTGTTTCAAAAAAAAAAAAAAAAATCTGTAGAATAATTATCAAGCAGATTCTAATGGTTGGGGATGATGTTAAAATCAGAGCTTCACTAGAAAATTATATAAAGCAGACACTCCTTTCTAGGAGCAATAGTATTAGTTATAGGTCTGTACTTCATGGGTGGCCATCATTAATTAATAACTGAAGACATGCTGTTTGAAAATTGATTTTACTATAACAGAGAATGAGAATGGTTTTTTTAATTAATATTTTTTCTGTAATGAGAACATTCTATGTGTTGCAACATTGGTGAAATAATCCAGTGTGATTAAGGATACAACTATTGTCTATGATTGATTTTGTATGTAGGGTTTCAAAATGGAATTCAGAAAACACAGTCATTTTAAAAAATTTACCTAGCATCTAACATGTGCACTGTATAGTGCTCTGTACCACAAGAACTAAAAATAAATACAAGGTTTTATCTTCATATAAAATATATTCAGCACATGTATAAATGAAACAGCTAGAAGTTCTATACAAACAAATGATAAAATAAGTAGATTCATGAATGTGTTATCAGAATAAAATTGTGAATGTGTAGTTTGAGAATAAAGTTATATTTCATCATATTCTCTGATTATCCATGTTTTAAAAGATTTAACAATCTTCTGAATATCTTGCTATTATAGGATGTATCAATCTATGGCACACAGATATTTACATTTAAAAGGGTGAAGCTGTTATAATTTTTATCAGCCTAGATGTCATCTTGGTGCATTAAGCCTCAGCATGCTAAAGTTTTAATTCTGAGGATTAGTACCACCAATGAATGTGCCTGAAAGCATTTGTATTTCCTTAACCTGAAGAAAATAAAGTTTCTTTTAACTTCCAAGAAATTGCAGACTCTTCAAAGAAGCAGGATTCATGATTAAAAAAAGGGGCGAAGGGGGGAATTATTTAAAAAAGGGGGGGAGGGGGGAGGGGGGAAGTTCTGTAATGAAAGGAGATCAACTTAAAATTAGGAAATGTGATGCCTGCCATGATCTCCCTCACATGTGCAAGTTATTTGGTATGGAAAGAAGAGGTGACCTAGGACGCGAGATCCTCCATCTTTAAATTAATATTCACAATGAAATTGAAGGAACTTTGTTGCCTGTGCGTAGGAACCCAGGATAAAAACAAGTGCCCAATGTTGCATACACCTGCATTCATCTCAGGGCATAAATCCATATGCAGAGAAAAAGGTCCTGGTAGGAGAAGCACAAGTAGGAAAAAAAAAACTAACATATATTTCTCTTTATCAGGATGTGCTGCTAATATTACGTATTTTAAAAATAAATATGCTATATTAGCAGTTATAAGGCAATTAACTTTTTAAATTAATTAATTAATTTATTTATTCATGATAAAGTCTCACTCTGTCTCCCAGGCTGGAGTGCAGTGGCGCGATCTTGGCTCACTGCAACATCCATCTCCCAGGTTCAAATGATTCTCCTGCCTCAGCCTCCCTAGTAGCTGGGACTACTGGCGCACACCACCACACCTGGTTAATTTTTGTATTTTTAGTAGAGACGCGGTTTCACCATGTTGTCCAGGCTGGTCTCAAACTCCTGACCTCAAGTGATCTGCCTGCCTCGTCCTCCCGAAGTGCTGGGATAACAGGCATGAACATATTATGTAATTGCATGTTCTATATTCAGTGGTATAATATTGATGTACTCTCACTTTTTTTAAAGACCACCATTGTTCTCCGATAACTTTAATACCTTTCTTACTCATTTTCCTTCTTCTTAAATTCAGCTTCTATTCTCCATACAGCAGCCAGAATGATCTTTCTGAAACAAAGCATGCCATGTAGACTTCTCTCATTAGAGTCTTTTAATAGCTTCACACTGCACCAAGAATAAAACCAGAAATAGTTATTCTGGCCTCCCAAACTCGGCATAATCTCTTCACTTTCAGCTTTCCATAGCACTCTCCCTCATGCTTACTGTGCTCCAGACACGCTGGCCATCTACTGTCTGTGAGATATATCAGCCCTTTCCCATCTCAGCTTCTGGTTTCCACCTCCAGTTCTGTTTCCCTTTCAGAGTGGCTTCTCCTTATCTTTTGGACTCCTTGCAAATATCATCTATTCAAAGAGATCTTCTCTGATCCTCTAGCCAAAATTGAGTTCTATCAGTTACTCTCTGTCATCTCACTTCGCCTTATTTCTTTATTACAACTTTTTACAACCTATAGTTATATTGTTGATATCTACCATCTATTTTCTTGCTTATTGTCCATATCCCACAGTAGGATGTAAATTTCATGAGTTCAGACATGCTCTTTCTCTTTTGCTATAATCCCATTCCACTAACTATGGAAGGGAAGGTGCAAAATGTTTGTCCTTAGAAGGAAAGAAAAGAAAGGAAGGGAAGAAGGAAAGAAATACTCGGCAGGAGAAAAAATAGCTCTTACTACTGTTAGTTTTACTACTTTTCTTACAGATCAAGTTCAATAAATCAGATCTTTTGTTGAGTCAGGCTGAGCACTGTAAACTATTTTTTATTTAGTGGTACTTTTGGAGCCAAATTATTTCTTCATTCTGAATTTTTAATATTAATATTCTGAACATTAATAAATAATTTGCCTTTATTTAGCAGCAACAAGTTAGCTCTAGAGGAAAAAATTAGAACAGTGGCTGAATCTGCTTCATTTTTAAATGTGAATCAACAAATTTAAATATTCACAAATAAAGCTTTTAGAAATAACTTTTACAGACAAACACAATGTGTAACTATTAAAATAAATGCTCTAGGACTGACAGAAGTGGAGGTCAACAGACTCAGAAAGAGTTAGGGTATGCCTCCAGAATGAGGTGGGACCAGGAATCTCTGGTTATGTTAACTAGATGAGTAATGAATCTCAGAAATTTTGTGACCCTCATTCTCCATAAAACAGATCAAACCAGCTAAATTATTTTTTTCATTCTCTAATCTGCTAATATAGCATATTTATTTTTAAAATACGTAATATTAGCAGCACATCCTGATAAAGAGAAATATATGTTAGTTTTTTTTCCCTACTTGTGCTTCTCCTACCAGGACCTTTTTCTCTGCATATGGATTTATGCCCTGAGATGAATGTAGATGTATGCAACATTGGGCACTTGTTTTCATCCTGGGTTCCTACGCACAGGCAACAAAGTTCCTTCAATTTCATTGTGAATATTAATTTAAAGATGGAGGATCTCGCGTCCTAGGTCACCTCTTCTTTCCATACCAAATAACTTGCACATGTGAGGGAGATCATGGCAGGCATCACATTTCCTAAGACATTTAAGGTTTACTTCAGACTCATACATAGAAAATCACACACATCTATTACATGGTTGATAATTCACTTTTGAAAAAAATTTCATTTAAAAATCATTTGAATACTGGATTTGTGTAGTCTAGTTTTGAAACAATATATAAATTTGCCATGTCTTCTTGTGTCCCTATCTAGGTCTTTATGCTACTCTGTTTAAAAAGTGACTCAGTTGAAATCAAACACAATTTTCATCTTTATTATATTAAGTATTAAAATGCTCAATACATCTCCTCCAAAAACAGCAAACTTCTTAGAAAAGCATTAAACATGTTTGGAACTGATAGAAAATACAGAAGAACAGTAGTTCTCTGCTGTTTTTGAACTTTTCTGCTTTTTAAGAACTTTTGCCTGGGGTGAAGCTATTTGGTGGTATTTGAAGAAATTTAACAGTAATACATAACTTCTAAACTTCTAAAGCAAAGACATCAGTGGGAAGAATAGTAGAAGCAATGCAATTTTATAATTGGAGGTTTTTAAAAAATATATCTGAGTTCTAGAGTTAAGTTCTAATTGTAAGAAATAGTGAATTATTTGGAAAAATTTGGCTGGCATGTTGCCTATGAATTTATCATTAAGAAGATAGCATCATGGCACCATATTTTAAGCACAGTAGCAAGTTTCAGCTTGTTGGTATCCAAAAGTGTAACTGATACTATTTTTCAATCAGTTATGCAGTCATAAATAGGTAAAATTATCAGAGCACTGGCTCAGGAATAAAAATATTTAACTCTGGCACAAACTGGCTGTGCATCTTTAAGCTAACCAAATCAAATTTCTGTGCCTCAGTTTTTAATCTGCAAAATAAAAGGGTTGGAGTTTACGACCTCTGAAGAATTCTCTTTCAGCTTTAAAAATGTAATATTTCATTAATCTCTTGCTACTCTTATGGAATAGCCTTTAACTCAAGAGATACATATTGACGCATTTAGGATGATTCAGGCAAATTATGTCTGTATCTGTGTATCTGTCTATCATCTATCTATCTATCTATCTATCTATGTATCTATCTATCTATCTATCTGTCTATCTATCTATCTATCTATCGTCTAAAGCAGAGACTACCTCCTTACTGTATAGTGTCAGGATGAGTAAATTATCTATATGTTATATTAGTGTCATAGCAAGTACAGTAGTCTGATGAATATGCAGTGTATGTGAATATTACTAGAACAGTTGCTTAACTTAAAAACTTCTGTAACACTCTGCTTTCTACTCCCCCAGTGTATTAGTTTATTCTTTTAGTACAAAGTCAACTTTTTGTTTATATTTTCAACTCAAGCTACTCTGGCAAGTTCAATTCCCATATTAGGTGCCCCTTTGTCTTTTATACTCACCTCTAGCTTCTTAATATTTCTAATTATAATTTATTTCTAAAATATATGTCTCAGAAGTTCTAAAGATTTCTGGTTTTTGCCTTTGTGAGGTTTTAGGAAAAGACGGTTTTTCCCTCTGGCTTAATTCTACTTGGAAAAAACATCCTTAGAGACAGTTTTAACTGCATATTTTTATGAAGTCTCTTTGAAAGTTTGTTGTTGGTGAGATTGATAGTTATAGATTATAAATGTTTGATTGCAAAAGTTCTGTATTTTTTAAAATGGAATAATTCACAATTATCAAGTATGCAATTATAACTACCTAAAACAAACTTTCAGAGGCAGTTTCTGATATCTTATTATAATAAAATTATTAGCATTTTGACTTCTCGAAGGAATTTTATATATTCAAGAAGAACATCGGTTGGTTGTAGGGAAAGAGACCTATCTTACAACACAGGAAAGCATAACACGCTCTGAGTATGGCTAGCTAAGGAATACTACTTAACATGTCGAATTTTCTGCAGTGAGGTTTTGTATTTAAGTAGAAATTGTTGTCAAGAGTATTTCAAAAACTGAAAGAGATTACATAAATTATAACCAATACCAGGTTACATATTGGCTCAAAAATCCTAATTTTCTATATTTAACATTTTGAGAGGAGTATTGTCAGCCAAGGTCTAAACAGATCATTGGAGTAAAGATGATGCTATAGATGATGATTCTTTTAAAGAACTGGAGCAAAATTTCAACACTGGAGTATTCCACATTGGAGAAAGAATAATAATAAAATATATACCATCTAAAAGTATATGTTAAAAATAATCTTATTGTGGCATTATTCACAATAGCAAAGACTTGGAACCAACCCAAATGTCCAACAATGATAGACTGGATTAAGAAAATGTGGCACATATACACCATGGAATACTATGCAGCTGTAAAAAATGATGAGTTCATGTCCTTTGTAGGGACATAGATGAAATTGAAAATCATCATTCTCAGTAAACTATCGCAAGAACAAAAAACCAAACACCGCATATTCTCACTCATAGGTGGGAACTGAACAATGAGAACACATGGACACAGGAAGGGGAACATCACACTTCGGAGACTGTTGTGGGGTGGGAGGAGGGGGGAGGGATAGCATTGGGAGATATACCTAATGCTAGATGACGAGTTAGTGGGTGCAGTGCACCAGCATGGCACATGTATACATATGTAACTTACCTGCACATTGCGCACATGTACCATAAAACCTAAAGTATAATAATAATAATAATAATAAAATAATAATAATCTCTGTTGACAGGTACAATTGCAGAATCAGAGGACTAAGTTGTTATGAGCATAGGTTGGTAATGTTGGGAGTGACCTACATAGGTGCAAAATTTTATGAGCATAAGGAGATTTCTAAAGTTGCCTAAAGGCTCCTCAGAGGTAGTAGAGATAAAGAGGCACTGGAGCTGGTGCCCTCCCTTAGTCATAGACTAAGGACCAATCTGGCATGGTTTCTGAAATCTCTGAATTGTGTGAGGTCATAAAGACCAAGGCAGGTGGGCCAGGGGACAATATCTTTTAACACATTATCTTGTTTGACTTTATATTCAACAGTGACATTTGCAAGCAAGTTTTGTTAGTTGAGTTTTACCTATAAAGCTTCCAGACCCAAGAGATTCTCAATATTTTTATACACTATTGTCCAAGGTTGTACAATAACAAAGGGACAGGATTAACATTCAGAACTACAAATTCTAAATCCAAGTTCAATGCTCTTTCTATTACATCAGGAGAAAAAATTACCACCCCCTAGGTGTTTCACATCATTTATGTTTCAGCTTTCAATTAGCCTGAAAACTAAATTATTCAGAAGGCTTCTTTCCTTAATAATGCTCTTTAAAAATTATATATTTTTATAATGACTTAACTTCTTTTTGGAGGAAATTTTAGTAAGATATAAACTTTGCCTACACTGAATGTTTACGAGTGATATATAAATGTTCTTCAAGGCCACATGAGACACGTCTACTATGTGTGAAAGAAAAAACTGAATATTTGGTGGCAAAATAATTAAGTTGTATTTAGAAAGTAGTCCAGTAACTTCTTCTCCCTTTTCTTTCCATTTCTATTCCTAGCACTTTAATTCTGGTTTAGTTTAAAATTTAAACCAATCTATGGGGAGCTCTTGTGTACCACTCCAAATTATCTTGACTGAACCTCATACTACAACCATTGATGTGGTTCCCTGTTTCTTTAAGATGTCCCTCAACCTCACAGGTGCAATCTGACAGTGTCTCATCTTGTGCAAGGGCTTTTTCTTGCTTTCAGCCCTTTTTTTTTTGTCATTTTTGAAGACACAGCTTAGAACTCCTAGAGGGGTCTGATGGACACTCACGGATAGACAGCTAGGAGTGGGGCTTCAATGCCGATGGTGCTATCTTTGATCAGCAGGGGACAGAAGTTACAGGAAAAAAATTTCTTCCCTGTTGTCCTCTGGGTTGCAAGTTCTGACATGCATTTCATAAACTTCGCAATATCTGGCAAGAACAAATACCACGTCTCAGCCTAATGGGTAATGAAACGAGGCAACTTTTCATTTGCTTTTTCTATTTTCCTGCTAACCTCTTCTCACCCTCAACCTCTTGGGATTACATTTCTTGCCTTGCAAGCCTTTGTCTATGGCTCTGCCTTTGAGAAAACTCAAGTTAGAAGCAAAAATATAGAGAAGAATTTCAATTTTCTCCAAATTTAGTGTACTATTTCAATGGTACTGAATAGAGACCCAAGAAACCAAGAGAGGGTGCTTAGTAGGGAACCTTTAATGAGCACTGGCATTCATCAGACACGGGACCTTAAGGAGAACTGGCTACTAAAGTTTCTGCCCATCAGGATCACAAGTTGGCAGGTTTTGTAGATCAGCATTAAGAATCTAGAGAGGAGCAGATTGTGGATGAGAATTCTGTATTCTCTCCTGCCCCACAGGCACCTGCTGGCTGTCTTGTCCCAAGCCTACTAAGGTTGAATTGTCTGACTGAATTTAATGGGAAGCCCTGACCTTGAAACTGTAAATCTCAGAGCCAAAAGCAAAGCTAGTAATGAGCCCCAAGTGGTATGCCCATTTGTTTCTTTGCTTCATAAGTTAACCGTGGCCGAAGAATTTTATCTTGTGCTCTCATGATGCATTTTTCAAACCTGAATTTGCAACTAAATTCTAAATGTATTTTTCTTCTGTATATTTTTTCCTATGATGTACTT
This sequence comes from Pongo pygmaeus, assembly GCF_028885625.2. Lineage (NCBI taxonomy): Eukaryota > Metazoa > Chordata > Mammalia > Primates > Hominidae > Pongo > Pongo pygmaeus. Next base: position 124,104,837 of record NC_072379.2, read on the forward strand.
ACTTGGGTGTGACATTACTTATTTTTCCTATAAGGAATCCAAATGCAGCTCCAAACTTCCACTCTAATGACCAAAACAATGTCCAATTTCATTATGAGCAGCAATTATAGTGTGTGCAGTAAGGGATTATGTTCAATTTATTTTACAGACTCACTTTAATTTTTGCCTTAAAAAGTATAGTTCTCTTTATCAGAGACAATGATTGTTATCAGTGTTAAGATTGCTAGTAAAGTGCTAAATAGCACATGGTTAAAACTACTTTTTAAAAGTCTCATTTGATTTTTTATAAGATTTGTACTGGTAATGAGAATGAAGTTTGGCTCATTAAGGAAAAAATATTTTTTACAATTAGCAGCAAAATAGGGAAATACATTATTAAACTAGTGTTATTTTAAAATGGACAAGATGACATGGCCTAAACAACTTTTAGTATTATTTTCCTTCCGGTAGATGGACCTATGTTGTGTTGGTAAGGCTTATTGCAAGGTAAAATTGCTGATTAGTCTATTTTTCTTTTCTTTTTATTTTTTGAACACTAAAGCACCCTGAAGGTAGACTCTTTAATGTATAAGCCATGTCAAATTGAGAACTATATTTTACACACTGGGCTCCACAGCAGAGACAAGAAATTTGCTAATTAATTTATTGGTAGCTTAGTTGCATTTTCAATGTCATAAGCCTTAAAAATTTAAGTATTTCTCTGAAGATATACCCAAATTTAAATTACATATAGATTTATTGATTTTCAGTAAGAAAATACAGTAAATTGAAATATATTAATATCAAAGGTTATATTTAATTTTTTTTTTGCACACTGCATTTTTGCATTGTCCCTAGGCTAAGTCAACACATTATTATCCTGTCACTTGTTGATTCACAGAGTCTTACTAAACCTAAATATTTTTGACTTTCAAAACAGAGATTGAATTTTATTCATGGATTTTTTATAGTGCTCCTTCAGTGTGCATGTTAGCTATCCTTTGATCATTTTCTCTTAAGATTCATACACATAAAATAGATTTTAAGCTTGAGGGTTGCATAATATTAGATTATACAATATTTAAATTCTTACGGAAATTCTTCTCAAGTTCTTTATCTCAGTTGTACTGAACATAACACCACTAGCCTTAAATTCCGTACTCATTTCCCTAATGTGATTTCAATGGCCATGAAGCATGGTGTTTATGAAAGTAAAGTCACACATTCAATTCTGGAGAGGTCTCTTAACTTTGCACAGAAAAAAGATCTAATTGGCAACTACCAACTTCATCATCAGCTCTGAAGGTACGAAAATGTACCATAGTTTTTATAGAATAATGCTAAGAGGACAAACATGGCATTATGTAAACTATTTAATTTTTTGAGAAATTGAGAATGTAATACTGTCAGAAGCAGTCTGTTCACAATCTGTTTCATTTGTTTGGTTACATTTTTGAGCCCCTGGAATTAGTCAGGATACTGTCACTAGTAATGACCAAGGGGTTATGAACATAAGTGAACAGAGTAATACATAATTTCAGATAGTGCAACTCACATGGTGGAATCTTTGCTAGCGTGAGTGGACTTCTGGAGGACAATTTTGCTGTAGAGTTTTCTGGAGACACACCAAATTTTGTGTGATAGGGAAATAAACTTTTGTTACAAGCCACTGAAATTGAAGGTTGTTAGTGCAGAATAGTCGTGCCTGCCCTGACAAATACTGACAGTGAAACCAGAACTAGAAAGCTTTCCTAACAAAAACCTAAAATACGAGCAGAAGGAAACTGATATCAAAGCCTTAAAAAGATGGTAATCTGTATTATACAGTGGTAAAATGTTTGGCAAAATGCATAAACCCTTGCATTTTGCAAACCCCTGCAGGATTTAGGGAGACAGATTATACACCTAAAACAAAACAAAACAAAATTTAAAAGTAAAAACACCACTAATAACAACAAAACTGTGTGGCTTTAGGAAAAGAGAGTTTGAAAAATTTATAATTTTGTGTAATTGTAAATGAGTGTGTTTGGCAAGATATTATAAGGCAATGGGTTCAGGTGGTAGTTTGCTGGTTGGAAAGCAAATAGATATAGTCCACAAAATCTAGATTGTTCAATATTGAGAAAGTCATTGTTTCCTGATCACCAGCAATAAAAGGTAAGATTGAGAAAACCTTGAAAGATCCAGTAAGATCTTTAAACTGATTCAGGAGAAAAAATCAGATGAAAAATATAGAGCCAGTAAATACTTTTGACTGAATAAAATGACTTAGGGTAAAAATCTGATTGCAACGCAGAAAAGCCCACAGCCTCAAAATATCCTCATTTAAATTAAAGAAGATGAGGGGAGCGAGAAAGCAAACAGAGTAAATCTGAAATTTACCTTGGAAAGGCTGTTGTGCATATGAACTGATTGGAATCAAGTATAATAAGATGGCTAGTTTTTGAGAGGTATTATATCATAAGGCAAACATCTTAAGACTAAGATTCAAATCATTCTCAGGCCCAGAATACTTTAGATTAAGGAAATTAGCCGAGATACGTCCTCCACCACCAAAGGCCCACTTCAGACATGGGCAAGGAGGATAAAGACGGGCTTAAGGTCCAAAGAGAACATTGGATAGCTGCTCCTCCCATAGAACATGGTTGGGGATAAATTCTGGTAATTTTTCACTCTCATGGCATGAGGACCTTTATAATGCCTGTCCGGTGGGTGTGCAGCATGGATATAGGGCTGACATCACAGTATATATGGAGATGTAAAGGAACAAATAAGTTACTGAGCACTCCCACCTCTTACAGTATCATGTTTTCAGTTTCTCAGTAAATTAAATAGACTACATCACTTTCTCTCTCCCATTCTTTTTTTTTGAGACAGCATCTCACTCTGTTGCCCCAGCTAGAGTACAGTAGCGCGATCTCGGCTCACTGCAACCTCCGCCTCCCGGGTTCAAGTGATTCTCCTGCTTCAGCCTCCGGAGTAGCTGGGACTACAGGCACGTGCCACCACTCCCTGCTAATTTTTGTATTTATAGTAGAGATGGAGTTTCACCATATTGGCCAGGCTGGTCTCGAACTCCTGACCTCGTGATCCGCCCACCTCAGCCTCCCAAAGTGCTGGGATTACAGGCGTGAGCCACCACGCCCAGCTGTCTCCCATTCTTTCTTCTTCCAAATGGTAGTGATTTAGTAGAAGCTTTATTATTACACTTGATTGTGAACTTGCATTTTTAGTTCATAAGTCTACACATCCAGCACAGTCATGCCTTGAGTTTATGTAGACACTCCTGAACGTCACTCAGCGATAAGTCTTTGAACTGGATGTATTGATAGGAATCTCAATCTTATCTCTAAGAATTTCATATCTTAAATCTTTCTTAGAATGCTTCCTCAAATTACATTTCTCTAATTTTTCTTAGGTGCATGTGCAAAGAATATATGAAAGAGAAGTAAGTGCAACCTATAAATATAAATATGATTAATATGATGAATTAAATCATGTCTTCAACTGGCAATTTTTTTTTTTTTGAGATGGAGTTTCATCCTTGTTGCCCAGGCTGGAGTGCAATGGCACGATCTTGGTTCACTGCAACCTCTGCCTCTCGGGTTCAAGCGATTCTCTTGCCTCAGCCTCCCGAGTAGCTGGGATTACAGGCATGTGCCACAATGCCTGGCTAATTTTGTATTTTTAGTAGAGACAGTATTTTTTCATGTTGGTCAGGCTGGTCTCGAACTCCTGACCTCAGGTGATCTGCTGGCCTCAGCCTCCCAAAGTGGTGGGATTACAGGTGTGAGCCATCACACCCGGCCTCAACATGCAATTTTTAGATACAAGTGTTGATCACAAAAAGCAGTTGAATAATCTACGTATTAAAATGAAAAGCAATTCAGTCGTTACAAATAAATTATTCTTGCACCAAATTGCATTTCTATTCTTGGCATAATAAAAAGAGAGATAAGAAGATATCCAATGATATTACTTTCCATCCTTGCCCCTATTGATCATAGTTCAGAGCAGCACTATTCATAATAGCCTGAAGTTAAAAGCAATACTAAATGTCCATTAAATGGTGAAGGGATAAACAAAAGATAGCATATCCAAACATTGCTGTACCTACTATTCAGCCATTCAAAGGAATAGAGTGCTGAAACATGCTACGGTGTGGATGACCCTTGAAAACATTATGCTAACATTATGCTAAGTGAAATAATCCATCTATAAAAGATCACATATTTTGTGGTTTTATTTATATAAAAGGCTATATTAGGCAGGACAGGGAGTGGCTGCTGATTGATACACAATTTTCCTTTTTGGAGTGATGAAAATGTTCTAAAATTAGATTGTTGTAATGGTTGCAAAACTGTGAATATACTGAAACCACTTAATACATATTTTAATGGGTAAAACATATAGTATGTTAATTATGTCTCAATAACGCTATTAAAGAAAGAAAAGCAGCTAGTTTGTGTTACCCATTCATTAGGCATTTTGATGCTTAGTACTTTTTTATTCTATGTTAATTAATTTTAAGTTCCAGGGTACATGTGCAGGATGTGCAGGTTTGTTACATAGGTAAACATGTGCTACCGTGATTTGTGGCACCTATCAATCCATCACCTTGGTATTAAGCCCAGCATGCGTTAGGTGTTTTTCCTGATGTTCTTCCTCCCAGAGCCCTGACAGGCCCAAGTGTGTGATGTTCCCCTCCCTGTGTCCATGTGGTCTCATTGTCCAGCTCCCACTTATAAGTGAGAACATGTGTTTGGTTTTCTGTTCCTGTATTAGTTTGCTAAGGATAATGGCTTTCAGCTCCATCTGTGTCCCGGCAAAGAACATAATCTTATTCTTTATTATGGCTGCATAGTATTCCATGTATATATACACTATATTTTCTTTATCCAGTCTATCATTGATGGGCATTTGGGTTGATTCCACGTCTTTGCTATTGTGAATAGTGCTGCAATGAACATACATATGCATGTATCTTTGTAATAGAATGATTTTTATTTCTTTGGGTATATAACCAGTAATGGAATTGCTTGGTCAAATAGTATTTCTCTCTTTAGGTCTTTGAGGAATTTCCATGCTGTCTTCCACAATGGTTAAACTAATTTACATTCCCCTTAACAGTGTAAAAGCGTTTCTGTTTCTCTGAAGCCTTGCCAGCATCTGTCGTTTCTTCATTTTTTAATAATCACCCTTCTGACTGGCGTGAGATGATATCACATCGTGATTTTGATTTGCATTTCTGTACTGATCGGTGATGTTGAGCTTTCTTCCATATGTTTGTTGGCTGAAGGTATGTCTTCTTTTTAGAAGTGCCTGTTCATGTGCTTTGCCCACATTTTAATGGGGTTGTTTTTTTCATGTAAATTTGTTTAAGTTCCTGGTAGATTCTGAATATTAGACCTTAGTCAGATGGATAGACGGCAAAAATTTTCTCCCATTCTGTAGGCTGTGTCTTCATTCTGATGATAGTTTCTTTCACTGTGCAGAAGCTCTTTAGTTTAATTAGATCCCATTTGTCAATTTTTGCTTTTGCTGCAACGGCTTTTGATGTTTTCACTATGAAGTCGTTGCCCATGCCTATGTCCTGAACAGTATTGCCTAGATTTTCTTCTAGGGTTTTTATGGTTTGGGGTTTTACACTTCAGTCTTTAATTCATCTTGAGTTAATTTTTGTATAAGTTGTAAGGAAGGAGTCCAGTTCCAATTTTTCACAAATGCTTAGTCAGTTCTCCAAGCACCATTTATTAAATAGGGAATCCTTTCCCCATTGCTTGTTTTTTTCAGGTTGTCTTTGTTTGCAAATGACACAATACTGTATCTAGAAAACTCCATTGTATCAGCCCAAAAGCTTCTTAAGCAACTTCAGCAAAGTCTCAGGATACAAAATCAATGTGGAAAATCGCAGGCATTGCTGTACACCAAAAACAGGCTAGCAGAGAGCCAAATCATGAATGAACTCCCATTCACAATTACTGCAAAGAGAATAAGATACCTAGGAATACAGCTAGCAAGGGAAGTGAAGGACCTCTTCAAGGAGGACTACAAACTACTGCTTAGGAAAATCAGAGAGGACACAAACAAATGGAAAAAAATTCCATGCTCATGGATAGGAAGAATCAATATCATAAAAATGGCCATACTGACCAAAGTAATTTGTAGATTCAATGCTATTCCCATAAAATAGCACTTTTGAGTGACTAGACCAACTACCTTCATTAAACATGATGTTTTTTGAAAACATATTAAGTGTGAGCATTACTAGCGACATAGTGGTAGAAAAGAAAATTGAACCAATGAATGGCTAATACTGACATATTCAGTAGTAACAATAAAACAATAAAACTGACTCTATTTTAGCCCTTTGTTTTGCAGTGGAAAACACTGAACTTGTGGCATATGAAAAAGGTGCTTTTCAATTGCGACAAAAGCAAAAATTGACAAATGGGATCTAATTAAACTAAAGAGCTTCTGCACAGCAAAAGAAACTATCAACCAAGTAAACAGACAACTTAGAGAATGGGAGATAATTTTTGCAAACTATACGTGTGACAAAGGTCTAATATCCAGCAGCTATAGGGAACTTAAACAAATTTACAAGAAAAAAGCAACCCCTAAAAATGTGGGCAAAGGACATGAACAGATACTTTTCAAAAATCGACATATATGTGGCCAAAAATCATATGAAAAAGAGCTCAATATCACTGATCATTAGAGAAACATAAATTAAAACTGCAATGAGACATCATCTCACACCAGTCAGAATGGCTATTATTAAAAAGTTAAAAAATAATAGGTGCTGGCAAGGTTGTTGAGAAAGAGGAATGCTTATTCACCATTGGTGGGAGTGTAAATTAGTTTAGTCATTGTGGAAGACAGTGTGGCAATTCCTCAAAGACCTGAAGACAGAAATACCACTTGACCCAGCAGTCCTATTACTGGGTATATACCTAAAGGAATACAATCATTCTATTGTAAAGACACATGCCGCATATATGTTCCTTGCAACACTATTCACAATAGCAAAGTTATGGAATCAACCTAAATGTCCATCAATGATAGACTAGACAAAGAAAATGTGGTACATATACACCACGGAATATTAGGCAGACATTAAAAAGAACAAGATTATGTCCTGTGCCAGGATATGGATGGAACTGGGGGACATTAACCTTAGAAAACTAACACAGAAACAGAAAACCAAATACTGCATGTTCTCATAAGTGGGAGCTAAATCATGAGAACACATGGACACATAGAGAGGAGTAACACACACTAGGTCCTTTTGGAGGGTGGAAGTTAGGAGCAGGGAAAGGGTCAGGAAAAATAACTAATTGGTACTAGCTTAATACCTCAGTGATTAAATTATCTGTACAACAAAACCCCGTGACACGAGTTAACCTATGTAACAAACCTGCACTTGTACCCCTAAACTTAAAATAAAAGTTAAAAAAGTGCTTTCTTTATTAAATATTTTTCTTCTTGCAAGTAAATTATGTTTTTTTACAGTGGCAATGTTTGTAAGCTAGCATTGTTAAATATATTCTTCCAATTTTTAATTATTTATTTTCTTCCTTATGCCCAGAGATGCACAAAGCCGGAAAATTTTGTAGAAATTAGTTGAAAATGTAAAGTTATCTGAAAATTATAGCTTATTTTAGTAGTTGAAAGTAAAACAAAAATATGTTTTTTTTCCCGTTAATATGGAATCAGTTAATTGTCTTTGTGGAGAGTAATAGAGTGACAATAGTTTTAACTATGTGAAAAGATGAGGAAATATAGGAACTCAATTGACCTAACACATATTTATTAAATCATTATATGTGTAATATGCTGAGCTAGTGAATGTAAAAAAAGAAAGGAGAACAGGTGTTATTTCCAAGGAAATGCTATTTAACTTGAGAGACAGAGCATACACATAAAAATAAAATGAAAATCTGACTTTATTTGACAAGTGTCCTAGTGTACAATGAGATGCTGACAGTTAAGAAAAGAGATAGACGAATATGAGTAGGGATAGTTTACAAAATTCTCAGAGAAAGAGGTGAAGGTTTGAGCAAAACCTTGAAAGACAGTATTGCTTATTTATGAATATTAAAACTGAGGCTCAGAGAGTTAAATGACACACTGAAAATCTCTGTACTGAGTGATAGATCTGTGTTTAGTGCAAAAAAGTTTCCAAACTTCAAGTCTGACATAATCCTCTGTGATTTCCTACTAGCTGGAACTTTCTATCAGTAGTTTATTAATGTATATTCATGCACAACAAAACCATCAGCTTCAGCATTTAGAATTAACAGCTGTTGGAAGATTATATGTGATTTTAAAGGAGATACACCACTGCTGGGAGCTCACACTAAAGGAGGACGAGCCCGTTAGCGTGGAAGACAGGTCCCAGCTAAAATCATCCTGCCATACCAAATGACAAGAAGCAACTATTCGGCATAGTCTTGAAGCTCCCTGCCTAGAGGCTGTCTTTTCCAGGAGATATACCTCCGCTTCCCACAGGTAACTGAAATTCTGAAGTGACATAAGCACACCAGGGCGGGAAATGAAGGGGAGGGCTGTGTATCAGACTGTGGGTGGGGCAAATCTCAGCCTTCTGGATCATCTGGAGGTACTCATTGGGAGACAACTACAGCAGGTGGCAGAGGATGCGCTAATAAGTATACAATTTTACTGTGCATCATAAAAAGACTGAACTAAAGAGACAGATATTCCATGTCTCTTGATGAGAATAAGACATTGTAAAAGTATAAATTAATTGCCCCTCAAATATATGTGTGTAAGTCAATTGCAAATAAAATCTTTATTTTTTTAATTAAAATTTAAAATTTCTATGGAAAAAATAAATGAGTGAAAGTAACCAGGAACATTTTTAAAAAAGAAAAAAAATAAGAGGCTCTTGCCTATCAGATATTAAAATGTACATTATTATAATAGTCAAATTAATGTCATGCTGATCCCAACATAAGAATATCCCATAGCATAGTGTTTTGAATAAAATAATAATTAAAAATTTATCTTTGTTAATTTCTGGATAGTGGTGAAGCTGCAGGATTTTGTTTCCCTTGCTTCTTTATACTTTTCTGTAATCTATGAAGTTTTACAATAAACAAGCATTATCTTTATAATAAAACATGAATGTATTTTTATTAAATTGATAAAGAATTAATAATTAATAGATAATTGAAGATATTAAATGTATGTATAATTTTACACAAAGAAAATTATAGATATATTCAAATAAGTAAAATATAATAGATATGACTATAGTATTTAAAAATTTTATCAAAAAACAAATTAAAAGGTAAATCACAAGTTGGAAAATATGTTAAACCCTTAATAACAAACAAAGTGTTAATATTAACTCCCAGAGAGTACTAACACATAATTCAAAATCAGCAATACCAATGAAAACAGGTAGATAATATGTACAGGAATTTCAAAGAAAGAAGAAATAGAAATGGGCAATAAAGATATAAAAGATGTACTTAATTCATTAAATTAAAAAAATTGCAAAGTACAGCAACACTGAAGCACTATATTTTTGTTTATCATACCCATTAGATTAAAAGAAATAGTGATATCTAATAAAAAAGGAAATGGATACTCTACTTCACGGCCTGTGTGAGTTTAATTAATGTAAACTCTGGGTCAGCATTTAATAATGAACCTCAAAACCTAAAAATGTGCTTATCCTTTGATCAACTAAATTCACTTTTAATATTATATTAAAAAATAATTGGATCAGTAAGAAAAATATATGTACAAACATGTATATGACAGTTATATTTAACACTCTTGGAATTTAGTGTCAACCTAATGTATAACTATACACGATTATCTCATAATGTTATACTTCATTCATACAAATAATATTATCCAGCAAGTTAAAATGATGCTATAAACAGAGACGTTTATTCTAGTTTCCCTGCAAGTCCCTTGATGGGCTTCAAAAAAATTGCTAATCCCACGATAGCTTATTTAAACAGTTTGTGTGTCTGTAAAAGTATATGTGCAATTAAACAGACATAAGATCATAGGATCAGTAGCCTTTGTTTGGGTTTCAAACTGTTCTGTGACCCATTGTTTAAGGAGCCCTGGAGGTAGTGTTCATAATTTATTGTCAATTAACTATCATTTTAATATCACATCATAGTTCTATGTATAATGTATACACATACATACATTAAATGTTCATTGGTGGATGGTAATTTTTCATATTGTTTATCTATATTACCTATTTTTTCCAGAAAATACTATACCAACTTCAAACTTCACAGATACCTGAGCCTAGGTCTGCAACGTGACCATGTGAACTTTTTTTTTCCCCTGGGGAGATAGGTCCATTTATACAGGTATTTGCTTGCCTGTTACATAAGTATACAAACTTAAAAAAAAATCTGAGTAGGCACCTAGTGTACAGTTGGCCAAAGTTTGGTGATTTCAAAGCGGGCTTGTAAGTCCCCTGTTCAAATAGATGTTTAGCCAGCCTCCATTTGTAACTGAAATTCCGTTAAAACATTATTTTGGTCGATGAATTATCTTCAGAAATTCCTTATTAAAATACATATGACTAGTGAGGAAAGCAAGGGTTTTTACTATAGCATTTGCATAACTTAAGGTCTTAGAAAAGCTAGCAAATTTTAGGAGGTAGAAGTCTTCCAGTGCCTGCAACAGTGGTAGTGTAAGTTAATTCAACCATTGTGGAAGACAGTGTGGCGATTCCTCAAGAACTAGAAATACCATTAGACCCAGCGATCCCATTACTGGATATATACCCAAAGGATTATAAATCATGCTGCTATAAAGACACATGCACGTGTATGTTTATTGCGGCACTATTCACAACAGCAAAGACTTGGAACCAATCTAAATGCCCATCGATGTTAGACTGGATTAAGAAAATGTGGCACATATACACCATGGAATGCTATGCAGCCATAAAAAAGGATGAATTAATGTCGTTTGCAGTGACATGGATGATGCTGGAAACCGTCATTCTCAACAAACTATCACAAGGACAGAAAACCAAACATTGCATGTTCTCACTCATAGGTGGGAATTGAACGATGAGAACATGTGGACACAGGGCAGAGAACATCACACACCGGGGCCTGTCAAGGGGTGGGGGGCTGGGGGAGGGATAGCATTAGGAGAAATATCTAACGTAAATGACAAGTTGAAGGGTGCAGCAAACCAACATGGCACATGTATTCCTATGTAACAAACCTGCATGTTGTGCACATGTACCCTAGAACTTAAAATATAAATATATATTCCTGAGGTTAGGAGAACTAAGAAGTCCAGGATATGCAGACATTTCTTTATTAATGTAAATTAGGACTCTACAAGGAAGGTAGGGGCCAAAGAGTTGGATAATTCAGAAAGAAAAACTGTAATTGACTTGCTAAGACTCTAAAGTGGCCTTGAAGACATGAAGATAGACAGGATCATCAGCCTGTTGAAGGTCCTTTCAGTCCCATGATCAAAATGTAAGAAGAGTCATTACATTTTCAAAATTTTCTTATATTTTATGAGGATATTAACAATAATATTTTCTTATTAAGACAAAGTATATTTTTTTATTTTATTTTTATATTATATTAAGACAATGTATATATTTGCCTTTTAAATAACAAATTTCTCCATTAAAAAGAACTATGTCACTTAACATATTAAGTCCCTACATAGGTTCTACACAATTTATATGGTCTGAATTACTTTAAGATTTTTGGGCATTATACACTGAGTTTTTCCAAGTAATTTTTCAAAAATTGTGTTATCTAAAATAGATATTAATTTTACTATTTAGTTTAATCCCTAGAAGTCCATAAGAACAAACATCTATTGTTATGATGCTCTGGTTGCTGGGAAAGATTTTAACTTTTTCTATTTAGTCAGAAAAACTAAAAATTATTTAAAGTTAAATCTTGCTGCTCCTTTTCGTGTTCTCTTTTCTTCGTTTATTACTTTGTGGTATTCTAAATACTAAACTTTCATCTGGTACTAATACTTTTTTCTCTTTTACAATCTGACAGAAAGCCTAGACTTATGAATGGTCTCCTCTGAACTCTAAGATAAAACAAACAAGAAAGCCTTCCAGTTCTTATGCACTTTGTATTATATTCTCAAGTAGTTTTAACGTTATTAATATTATTAAGGGTAAACTTTTTGATAACATTTCAGATCATTTTTTCTTTAAAAGAACTATAAATTTGCATTTCTACATCAATCATCTGTAAAAAAAAATACCACGATGTATTACAGATAACAAACAAATAACAAGAATGCCAAACCTAAGAGTAACTACTAGAAGCAAGAGACCTGGTTACTAGTAATAATTCTGATAACTTCCTATGGGCCACAAAGTGTCATGAGTATATGACTCAGAGGTTTTCAACTTCTATTCCCCCACCTTCTGTTGTGTTTGGACAGACTCCTTTGAGGATCTGATAAAAGCTGTAGATTATTAAATACACAAGAAACGTCATATACAAATAATCAGGACCAGTTTCACGTCATGCAACCTATGTGGTCAAACAGGGTTCATGCTTAGAAGGACATCTCAATTGCTTTACTGCACTATCATTACTTTCTTGGAATTCTAATTTTTAAACAAGTGGCTCCACATTTTCTTTTCTCTTTTTTTTCACTGTTGATTTGAATAAACTTTTCCTCGATTTTTATTGTGCACAGGATTCCACAAATTATGCAGATGGTGCAGCCCAAACCTCATGAAGCTTTGATCTAGATGGTCTCTAAAAAAGCAAAATATATACTTCAGGTTCTGTTCTGATTTTAATACACTATAAATCTTTATTGATGTCCATGGTTGCTCTTGAACTATGGGAAGAAGAGATCTGAATCTTCTTTAAGTCTAGCTGAAAAGAGTGCACTCTGTATCAGAAAGCATTTGGTCTATGGCTCAAAGAAAAGAATTATTCATAGGACCGCCTTCATTTCAGAAAATTCTATTAGTATGATAATAGTCTTTTAATCATTTTTGTTAGTTTTGAATCGGAGAGAATTTCTCACTTATAATGATACATTTCAAGATAACCGATTTATATAGCTAGTATTAAAATTAAAGTAAGAGGTCATATTTTTTCAAAGAGCAAATTTATATGATGAACAATGTCTAAAGCTATGTTAGTCTACTATCTGTAAGAATCAAATCCTGAGAAAGAATGTTTTAAAAAACAGAATGCTGTTGGGCTTTTTATGATTAAATGAGCAATTTCCTTTTAAAACATTTATTCTACTTATTTCCAACCATAAGTCTCAATCACAGAAAACCTAAAAATGTATAAAAGTATGATATAAAAATAACTCTTTATTCTGAAATTTATGATTGCAAGTGAGAAATAGAAGCAACTTTTCTTTGAATTCTGCAAGAACAAATATGATAAGTGACTAATGCACCTATGGTTTGATTTTTTTTTTAAATTTTAATTTCATGAGTGTTCCTAAAATCCTAGCTGAGTTAATAACAAAATACAGAATTGCATACATACAAGAAAAAAATGAATGTCAGGATTTCATTTTATTATTAAACTTTCAGATGTAGCTGAGGAAAAGAACACATGGTTGACAGGCTTGGAGGAGATGAAAGGGATCTTCTTCTGTCCATTGCTCTGTGCAATATTATGTGGTGCATTTCAATGAGTTTTAAGGACAGATGATGTTCACAGTTTGATATCTAAACCTAAATCAGGAGTGGTTGTATTACTGGGGCTTGGGGCTGTCGATATGAAAAGTGGTTTGACTACTAATATTGTAGGAATAAAATACATTTGAATTTTTGTCTATCCTTCAGTAATAGGAGTTTTTTGAGGTTTTTAAATAAGTTTTGGAGTCATGTTTATAATGATGACATAGGGATTTTTAAGTAGAGGAGTTATTCTCTAGCTTATCTACATTCTAGAGTCTTAATTTTTCCTGCATTTCACCATTTTAAATTTAAACTTATATTCTGCAAACTTTCATATTTCCACTTTTCTAAGGAATCCTTATGATTGAATAAATGACTCTTTTACAGATTTGAAGTTTTTTCTAAATGATGATTGGATAAACTTATCAAGTTATGTTTGTCACCTAGTTAAGTTATGCTAAACCTAATTCAGAATTGGCTTTTCAAGCTGGTTGTCCAATCATAAAGAAAATATCAATGAGAACAGCTGTTAGACTGAAATGATAAATAGTTTAAATAAATCTGCTAGACAAAATAATCATTGTAGTAATCATTAAGAAAATCTTAACTTCAATGCATTGATCTACTAAGAAGTAAATTTCTTATAATCCTACTAGGAAAGGGATAAACTTAAGTCTATACCCTTCAGTCCGTGTGCCTATTTCCACATGTTAATAGATACCATATCAATAGATTACTTTTTGTGATTGGCCATTTGATGAGAAAATTCAGACTTTACTATTAAAACAGTTGTACGAACTCCTCTCCTCTGAGGCAGAATTAATAGACTTATAATTTTATAATTCAGAAACACTAATGCTCACCACTTAGAGGTTTAGCTCTTCTTATAATAGAAATCCATTATGGAAAATGCTTCTAACTACTTTCAATTGTCTTTCTTTGTTTAAGCAGAAGCATATAATTAAATACAATATTTGAAAGTGTAAATATGCTGTGATTAGAGCACTTATTGTTCTCTATTTTCATAAAGTAAAAAAGAGAAATGAAAGGGAATACTCTCACTTTTTGAGGCATTAGTTTTTTTCAAGTGTATAGGTCTTGAGACACTGCGACTCTAATACTAATCCAGTTCTCAAAAAATTTAAAAAGGTGGAAAATAAGAAATAAACATATATAAAGCATTTTATAAAGCTGTTATATGGGCATACATTTGATGGGATTAGAGATGTGGAGTAGAAAATATATAAAAAGAGGGTGTTAAATTTCTAAAGAATATGTGTTCTCTGTTTAATAAACAAATGGTAATTCAGTATGCACAATGTTTATTTCTATTACCAAATTACAAAGCATTGCATCAATCTTCCATCTGATTATATATTCCTAAGTATGATATATATTATGAATATACACTTCAAATCAGTGTTGCAAGATTCTAAAAGAAACTTTAATCTAGTAGCAATCAGGTCCAATAAAAAAATCAGGTAGAAATGTATTTACCTTTCCCTCTATTATTTTTTATCTTTTTTCCCACTAAAATCTAAGTTTATATAAGAAAAGATAATTTGCTTTTGGAAGGTAAATTTAAATATGATCTAAGAAAATAGGCTTTAGATGAACAGTAGCTGAAAAAAATATTTTTATATGTGAAGTGATGCTAGGAAAGACTCATGTTACTTTGTTAGGTGAAAAAAAAAAAGCTGGATGAATAGGCTTTCGAGAAAATTATTGACAAGGTTTTATTATAGTCATGAATAAACCTGCTAAGAGATACAGATTTATCATTATCACTGAAGACAAACAAGTTTGAAAATATGCGGGATCAAAGCAAGCTCACGTCCATTTGTCACCATTTTCTGTTTAGTCGGACAGATTTTTCTTTTTTAGAAAATTGCTAATTTGGTAACTCTGAATATATTCTGTAAGTATTACCAGTTGCAATTTCAAACCCCATGAAACAATAGTGCTATTCTTTATAGAGCCTTGGATATTGCTATGGTTTTCCACTGATCAGCTTACACTCGGGTTTTAAATTGTGTTCTTTGTCTAACTTGATCTTCTTGATGTATTAACAGAATAATTCTCATGTAGGGACAACAGATCTCTGAGGTTTCATGTATTTATTACTGAGGATTCTCAGGTTATCTGTGATAATTTTTATATTTATGGTTTATTTTACAATGAAACTAAAAAAATCGTATAAACATTTTTAGAATCATGTAGATGACATCTTATAACATCACTGTGCCCAATTATAATAGCCATGCTTGAAGATTTTAGATGACATTTTATAAGATCACTATCCCTAATTTCAATACCCTTGTTTGAAGATTTTATGTAAATCTCGTTCCTGCCAGGCACATTAATTGTCTCTGGCTGGGGAGAAAAGCACTGAACTAGGTTTAATGTAAAAATGAGGTAAATGATGAATTGAGGACTAGTGAAAGCCAAATGGTATCACACTGATCTATCAGTGAAAGTTTAGTAATAGTTCAAGTAAAGAAAAATTCTCAGGGCATGGTGGAGGGTGGTTGATCACTACAACATAGACAAAAGAAACTCAAGAGAACATGAGATGAATAGTTAGCTGTGACCGGTCATCACATGTATGTTCATTTTGATGGTATTACACTATTTTTTGTGCTTAATTTATAAGCCAGTTTAAGTTCAGTTTTGTTTGAGAGCTGTAAACAATTTTATATTGGACTTATATGCATTCATATATTTAAAATACAATAATAAAATAATTTTCATCAACTATTGGTGAATCCTTTATATTTTATTTTATCTTACTGGGGCCTGTATATTACTAAAGTTTGAAAGGCATTAAATTCTCTTATAAATAGCACTATTTTATCCTAATTTTGGAACTGGATGTCTCATCTTCCCACAGTCTGAAGCATGAATTCCAAGTTCTCTATAAATTCCAAAACTAAAATGAAGAGCTTGAGTAGGGCCCAAAACAAAGGTGGTGAAAAGATTGCATTCAGGCTAATCTGAGGGGGTTATGTCTGTGCTTGAGAAACATTTTGGCAATCACTGTATTTTACAAGAATGACTTTCTAAATATTTTGAGTAGATTGTCCATTAATTTACAAATATGTATGTGTGTATGTATGTAATTATATAACCTGGGAAAATTACTAGGATAAATCCATACATCTATACTACTTTAAAGTTGGAAGTTGGAAATACCACTAAATTATTTTTGTGGATAAGTCAAGGTAAAGAGCCAACGTGAATTATGTCAGGGCCTCAGGATATTCTAGAAGTAAGCAGGGCCATTATGTACAGTTGTGCAGAGCGTATCCTACACAACACTAGTGATCATCCTTCATATCATTTATGCTAGAAATATGTCTCTTGTGGTTAAAAAATGCATAGACACCTTGATTAGACATATCATTTTTATCACAGGATAGATTGTTTTCATTTTAAATTTTTCATAAATAATTTAATGTTTTTTTACAATGTTATACTGGAGGCCTTTCTCTTTGGAATTGCTGTGCAGATAAGATGAACTTTTAGCTCCAAAAATCAAACCCATTTGATTAGTTTTAATTTATAGTCACTTTGTACCTATTCTGGTGTGAGTAGTACAACAGAGGTGAATTTCAATTGTAATATGAGCTGATAACAAAGTCAGGGCATCAGGGTGACAAATTCTACTGGTACTTTTCACAAATTATCTCATTTAATTTGAATCCTCACAAAAATTATGGTTGTTAGAGAAATTGGGTGACTTGTCAAAGTTAGTTTAAATAGCAGGTCAGTCTAGCCATAAAGCATGTGATTTTGCCACTTTGACACACTGTCAATAAAAGACCGTCTTCATGCTAGTAAAAAGCTGAGGACATTTTAGTTTAAGAATGATTAACAAATATTCATGATTAACCTGCAATCACTCATGAACCCTCAGAGACTGTGTTAGCATAATGAAATTAATCTTTCAAAATTATTTTTTTCTTCTTTGTAGACCCATACTGTCCTCTTGTGGAATAAAAATTCTGGCAAAGTTTGGATCTTCACAATGCACATTCTATTTCACCCCAAAATTATTAATGATGTTTCTCAGTGCTACCCTACTAATTATGATTCAGAGCATTTAGAGATTATTATAAAGTATACCATATTTGGTCTGTTAATGTCTGTGCTGTGATTAAAGCACTGTAAATTCATGTGTCTGAAACTCAGTGGCTATTATCCTCCCTAACCTTTGGGGAATTCCTAAACTTTGCTGATTTCACTCTGTTAAAGATAAAGTAGTCATTTGTATCTGAATGTAGAAAGTTTGAGTACTAAGAAGAATTATTCTAGATCACATCATAAAAGTGAATTATATTAAAAGTAAATTATATAAGCTTGCTAATTTTATTTATATTATATTTATAAATATAAGTATGTTTATAAAATATGTATTTTATTTATATTATATTAAAGGCAAATTATATTATATAAGCTTGTTAATAATTATGTTTATATTTATAAATATAATAATATATTTATAAAACATGTATTTTATTTATATTATATTAAAGGTAAATTATATAAGCTTGCTAATAATTTTATTTATAAACAGATGGACTAGAATAAAAGTTATAAGCATACCATTACTACAAACGATAGAAGTCAAGAGGGCTAATCACAGATGCAGTTTATCTATTATTCTTAGAATATAGGGCTCTTGCTAATTCTGATACAATTGAATTAAGAATATTTAGTTTATAGATATTAAAGATGGCAAGATATTTACTGCACATTTTAAGTCCAGAGCAACATTATTTTATTGTTATATTTTAAAATATTAATTGAGGCATTTAACAAAAGGATCAGGCTCTTTAATGGTTTTACAAGTGATATCCTTAGGTAACAGACCTTGTTCATTTTTCAGTTGTTCCACTTATTGAATAAAAATTATTGTACATTTGTACAGGTCACTGGGTAATAGGATGTAAAGAGGAGTTCTCAAAACAATCTCACAGACCCAGAATAATCAAAACAATTGAAGACTTAACTTCAATTTCAAAACTTACTACAGAGCAACAGTAATCAAGACAGTATGGTACTTCCCTAAGGACAAACATATATGAATGAAAGAGAAACCAGATTTTGGAAATCTTAAAGAGTGCCAAGACCATTCAGCAAGGAATGAATAGTCTTTTCCACAAATTGTGAGACAATAGATATTCACATGCAAAAAATGTACCTGGACTCCTACCTCACACCATATGAAAATATTAACTCAAAATGGATTATAGGGAGGAAGTGGAGGAAGATGACCAGAAAGAACCTTCCAGCGATTATCCCTAACTTGCCCTGCAGGAAAACCAAATTGAACAACTATCCACAAAAGAAAGCACCATCACATGAGGCAAAAATCAGGTAAGTAATGACAGTACCAGGTTTTAATACTATAGCAAGAAAAGAGGCACTGAAGAAGGGAAGAAAGACAGTCTTGAATTGCTGACACCACGACTCCCCCATCTACTGGCAGAGGCCATGTGGCACAGAGAGAGAATCGGTGTGCTTGGGGGAGAGAGAGCACAGTGATTGTGGGACATTGTGTTGGAACTCAGTGCTGACTGTCACAGTGGAAAGCAACACGGGGCAGAATTCAACTGGCACCCACAAAGGGAGCATGGGAGCATTTAGACCATCTCTAGCCAGAGGGAAATTGTCCATTCCAGCAGTCAGAACCTGATTTTTAGATAGATCAGCCACCACAGGTTAAGGCTCTCTGGGCTTACAAAATAAACCTGAAAGACAGTCTAGGCCATGAAGACTGTAATTCCTAGGCAAGTCCTAGTCCTATGATGAGCTTGGAGCCTGTGGACTTGGGGTGCATGACACCTAGTGAGACATCAGCTGGGATGGCCAAGGGAGTGCTTGCAACACTTTTCCCCCAATGCTAGTCAGCACAGCTTGCAACTCTGGGAGAGTCTCCTTCCTTCTGCTTGAGGGGAGGAGAGGAGAGAGTAAAAAGACTTTGTCTTGCAATTTGGAAATCAGCTTAGACACAATAGAATAGGGCACCAGGCAGAATCCTGAGGCCTCCATTCCAGGACAATTCCCAGGCAACATTTCTAGTCACACCATGGACCATAACGTAATCTGCTGCCTTGAAGGGAAGGACCTCTTGTTCTAAGAGAACTCATCACCTGCTGACTAAAGAGTGCATGAGTCTTGGATAAATACCAGTAAGTAGCAAGGCAGTATTTGTCATGGGCCTTGGGTGAGGCCCAGAGCCATGCAAGCATCACATGTGACCCAGGACATTTCTGGCTGTGGTAACCACAGAGAGAGACTCTTTCTGCATGAGGAAAGTAGGGGGAAGAGCAAAGGAGACTTTGTCTTGCAGCTTGGGTACTGTCTCAGCCACGGTGTGGAAGAGTACCAAGTCGGCTCTTGGGGTCCCTGATTCCAGGCCTTGTCTCCTAGACAGCATTTCTGAACCTGCCCTGAGCCAGAGGGGAGCCCAGTGTCCTGAAGAGGGAGACCCAGATCTGAAAACGTTTGCCACTAGCTGATGGATGAGCCCTTGGGCCTTCAGGGAACATTGGTGGTAGTCAGGCAGTATTCACCATGGGCCTGGTGGGTGGAAGTGGGGGGATGGTTACCTATGGGAAGAGACTTCTTCTGCTTGAGGAAAGGGGAGGGAAAAGTGGGAAAGACTTTGTCTTTTGGCTTGGGAGCCAGCTCAATTGCAGTAGAATAGAGCACAAAGCACATCCTGAAGCTTCCCAACTCCAGGTACTGGCTCCTAGATGGCATTTTTGGACCCACGTGGACTTGAGAGGGGGTTGAAATTACCACCCTGAAGGGAAGAGGATAAGCCTGGCTGGATTCATCCCATTCTGACTAAAGAGCCCTTGGGCCTTAAGTAAACATCAGGGGTAGGGAAGGAGTGGTCACCATGTACATTGGGTGAGACCCAGTGCTGTGCTGGCTTCAGGTCTCATCCAGCACAGTCCTAGTGGTGGTAGCCACAGAGGTACTTGTGTCACCTCTGTCCCAGTTCTGGACAACCAGCAGGAGTGTGAGATTTCATTTGTTGGGGAAAGTAAGGAAAGAGAATCAGAGTGTCTGCCTGATAATCGAGGGAATTCTCTCAGATCTTACCTAAGACCTCCAAGTTAGTACCTCTAAGAGTCTACAAGACTCATAGTGTTACTGGGCTCGGGATGTCCCCTAATGCAAATACAGCTGTGGTGAGCACTTAAATCACAACACCCAACACCCTTTGAATACTTGGAAAGCATTCCCAAGAAAGATGGAAAAAAAGAAGCCCAGACTCTGAAGACTACAATAAATACATAATTCTTCAATGCCCAGACATTGATTGATATCTACAAGCATCAAGACCATCCAGGTAAACATGATCTCAACAAATGAACTAAATACACCACAAGTGGCCAACCCTAGAGTGACAGAGATATGTGACCTTTCAGAAAAAGAATTCAAAAAAGCTATTTTGAAGAAGCTCAACAAAATTCAAAATAACACAGAGAAGGGATTCAGAATCCTATCAGATTACTTTAACAGAGGGATTGAAATAATTAGAAAGAATCAAAAAGAAATTATGGAGCTGAAAAATTCAATTGACATGCTGAAAGATGCATCAGAGTCTCTCAATAGCAGAATTGATCAAGTAGAATAAAGAATTAGTGAGTTTGAAAAAAGGCTATTTGAAAATACACAATCAGAGAAAATAAAAGAAAAAAGTATGAAAAAGAATAAGCACGACTATAAGATCTAGAAAATAGCCTGAAAAGAACAAATCTAAAAATTATTGGCCTTAAAGAGAATGTAGATAGAGACAGCAGGGTAGCAAGTATATTCAAAGTCATAACAGAGAACTTTCCAAATCTAGAGAATAATGCCAATATTCAAGTTAAAGAAGGTTGTAAAACACCAAGCAGATTTAACCCAAATAAGTCTACCTCCAGGCAATTAATAATTAAACTCTCAAAAATGAAAGACAAAGAAAGGATTATAAAAGTGGTAAGAGGAAAGAAAAAACATGCAAAGAAGGTCCAACATGTCTGTCAGCCAACTTTTCACTGGAAACCATACAGGCTAGGAGAAAGTGGTGTGATATATTTAAAGTGCTGAAGGAAAAAACTCTTATCCTAGAATAGTATATCCACTGAAAATATCCTCCAAACATTTTTTCCCAGGCAAACAAAGCTAAGAAATTTCATCAATACTAGACCTGTCCTACAAGAAAGGCTACAGGGAGTTATTCAACCTAAAAGACAAGAGCATTAATGAGCAATAAGAAATCATCTGAAGGTACAAAACTCTCTGGTAATAGTAAGTACACAGACAAACACAGAATATTATAACAATGTACTTGTGGTGTATAAACTACTCATATCTGGAGTAGAAATACTAAAAGATGAACCTATCAAAAATAATAACTACATAATTTTTAAGACAGAGGCAGGATACTAAGATATAAATAGAAATAGCAAAAAGTTAAAAAGTGGGAGAGGGATGAAGTTAAAGTGCAGATTTTTAAAAATTCGTTTTTCCTTTCCTGTTTGTTTTTGCAATCAGTGTTAAGCTGCCATTGGTATAAAATAATGGGTTGTTATTTGCAAGCCTCATGGTAACCTTAAATAAAAAAACCTATAATAGAAACACAAAAAATAAAAGGATATTAAAACATACACCAGAGAAAATTACCTTCAAAAAAGGAAGACAGGAAGGAAAGAAGGGAGGAACCGAAGGCCACCCGACATTCATAAAACAAATAACAATATGGCAAGAGTTAGTCTTTACTTATCAATAACTTTGAATGTGACTAAACTAAACTCTCCAATAAAAAGCCATAGTGTGACTGAATGGATAAAAAACACCACCACACAATCTGTTACCTACAAGAAACACACTTCACTTATGAAGACACACATAGATAGAAAATAAAGGGATGGAAAAGATATCCCATGCAAATGGAAGCCAAAAAAGAAGAAATAGTTAAACCAGATAAAATAGATTTCAAGATAATAACTATAAAAAGAGAAAAAGAAGGTCATAATATAATGATAAAGGGGTCAATTCAGCAAGTGGATGAAGTGTAGATATATATGCACCCATCATTGAAAAACCTAGATATATAAGGCAAATATTATTGGAGGTAAAGGGAGAGATAGACCCTAATACAATAATAGCTGGAGACTTTACCACTGTTCTTTCAGCATTGAACAGATCTCCCAGACAGAAAATCAACAAAGAAACATTGGATTTAATCTACACTCTAGACCAAATGGGCTTAATAGATATTTACAGAACATTTTACCCAATGGTTGCAGAATACATGTTATTCTTCTCAGCACCTGCATTATTATTAAGTATAGATCATATATTAAGTCACAAAACAAATCTGAAAAACTTCAAAAATAATCAAATTATATCAAATATTTTCTCCAACCACAATGGAAAAAAACTGGGATTCAATAACAAGAGGAACTTTGGAAACTATACAAACACACGGAAGTTAAAAAATGTACACCTGAGTAGCCAGTAGGTTAATAAAAAAATTAAGAAGGAAATTTAAAAATTTATTGAAACAAAAGGAAATGGAAACATAATATACAAAATCTATGGAAAAGAGTGAGAGCAATAGTAAGAGAAAAGTTTATAGCTACAAAAGCCTACATCAAAACATTAAAAAACTTAAACAATCTAACAACGCATCTTAAAGAATTAGAAAAGCAAGAAGAAAGCAAACCCACAATTAGAAGAACATAAATAATGAAAATTGCAACAGAAATAAGTGACAAAAAATAAAAAACCCAAAAGATCAACAAAATGGAAAAGTAATTTTTTTTGAAAAGAGAAACAAAATCAACAAATTTCTAACCAGCTACTAAGATTGCAACATGAAGAAATCTAAAACCTGAAGAGGTCAATAGAAAGTAATGAGAAGAAAACTGTACTATAAAGTCTCCTAGCAATGAAAAGTCTAGAATCCAAAGGCTTCACTTTAGAATTTTACCAAACACTTAAAGAAAAACTGCCAACCCTACTCAAGTTAATCTAAAAAATAGAGAAGGGGAGACTATTTCCAAACTCATTCTACAATGCCAGTATTACTCTGATATCAAAACCAAAGACACAACAAAAAAAAGAAAACTACTAGCCAATATACCTGATAAACACTGATGGAAAAAACTCAACAAAATGTTAGAAAATTGAGTTCAACAACACACATTAAAAATATTGTTCATCAAGACCAAGTGGGATTTTTCCCAGGGATGCAAGAATGGTTCAACAAACACAAATCAATCAACATGATACGTCGTATCAACAGAATGAAGCCTAAAACTATGTGACCATTTCAATAGATGCTGAAAAAGCATCTAATAAAATTCAACACCACTTCATGATAAAAACTGTCAAAAAACTGCACACACAAGAAACTTACCTCAACACAATAAAAGCCATATATGACAGACTCACAGCTAATGTCATACTGAATGGGAAAAAAATGAGACTTTCCTCTACGATCTTGAACAAGACAAGGATGTCCACTTTCACCCTGTTGTTTAACACAATACTGAGAGTACTATTGTTAGCTGGAGCAATCAGAAAAGAGAAAAAATAAAGGATATTCAAATTGGAAAGGAAGAAGTCAAATTATCTTGGTTTGCAGATGGTATAATCTTATATTTGAAAGAAACATAGAGAATCCCCAAAAACTGATAGAATTGATAAACAAATTTAGTAAAGTTTCAGGAAAAAATATCAACATACAAAAATCAGTAGCATTTCTGTATACCAACAGTGAACACTCTGAAAAAGAGATCAAGAAAGTAATCCCATTTACAATAGCTACATATAAAATAAAATACTTATGAATCAAACAAAAAAGTGAAAGATCTCTAGGATGAAAACTATAAAATATTTATGTAATAAATTGAAAAGAACACCAAAAAAAGTGGAAAGATACTCTATGTCCATGGACTGAAAAAAATCAGTATTGCTAAAATTTTCATACTACCCAAAGCAAACTACAGGTTCAATACAAGCTCTATCAAAATGCTAAGGACATTCTTCACAGAAATAAAAAATAAATGATCCTAGAATTTATATGGAACCACAAAAGACCCAGAAATAACAAAGCCATCCTGAGCAAAATGAACAAAACTGAAGGAATCACATTCCTGACTTTGAATTACACTATAGAACTATAGTAACCAAAATCGCATGGTATTGGCATAGATCAATGAAACAGAATTGGAGATCCCAGAAATAAATCCACACAGAAAAGTAAAACTACATCTCTATCTCTCACCATATACAAAAATCAAATAAAAATGGATTAAAGACTGAAGTCTAAGACATGAAACTATGAAACTACTAAAAGAAAATAAGTTTTGCTTTTCTGCCACGGAGTCTCAGCCAGCAGCATTATCTGGAGGCTTATGACATGCATAATTCATAGACATGAATTCCAACTGATATGGTTTGTCTGTGTCCTCACCCAAATCTCATCTTGAATTATAGTTCCCATAATCCCCATGTGTCATGGGAGGGACCTGGTATGAGGTAATTGAATCATGGGGCCAGTTACACATGCTGATCTCATGACAGTGAGTAAGTTGTCATGACATCTAATGGTTTTACAAGGGGCTTTTCCCACTTTGCTCGGCACATCTCTCTCCTGCTGCCATGTAAAGAAGGACATGTTTGCTTTCCCTTCTGTGATGATTATAAGTTTCCTGAGCTATCCCCAACCATCAGGAACTGTGAGTCAATTAAACCTCTTTCTTTTATAAATTACCCAGACTCAGATGTGTCTTTATTAGCAGCATGAGAATGAACAAATACAATAAATTGGTACTGAGGGAGTGGGGCACTGCTATAAGGATACCTGAAAATGTGGAAGTGACTTTGGAGCTAAGTAACCAGCAGAGGCTGGAACAGTTTGGAGGGCTCAGAAGAAGATAGGAAAATGTGGGAAAGTTGGGAACTTCCTAGAGACTTGGTGAATGGCTATAACCAAAATGCTAACAGTGACACGGACAATGAAGTCCAGGCTGACATGGTCTCAGAAGGACATGAAGAACTTGTTGAAAACTGGAGTAAAGGTGACTCTTGCTATGCTTTAGCAAAGAGACTGTTGGCGTTTTGCCTGCCCTAGAAATCTGTGGAACTTTGAACTTGAAAGAGATAATTTAGAGTACCTGGCAGGAGAAATTTATAAACAGCAAAGCATTTAAGAGGAAGCAGAGCATTAAAGTTTGGAAGATTTGCAGCTTGATGATGTGATAGAAAAGAAAAACCCATTTTCTGGGGAGAAATTCAAACCAGCTGCATAAATTTGCATAAGTAATGAGAATCCCAATGTTAATTGCCAAGACAATGGGGAAAATGCCTCTAGGCATGTCAGAGACCTTCATGACAGCTCCTCCCACCACAGACTCTGAGGCCTAGGAGGGAAAAATTGTTCCTTGGGCTGTGTCCAGAGTGCCCCTGATCTGTGCAGCCTCAGGACCTGGTGCCCTGTGTCCCAGCTGCTCCAGCCATGGCTAAAATGGGCCGAGGTACAGCTCAGGCCATTGTCTCAGAGGGTGCAAGCCCCAAGCCTTGGCATCTTCCATGTGGTGTTAGGTCTGTTGGTACACAGAAGACAAGAATTGAGGTTAGGGAACCTCCACCTAGATTTCAGAGGATGTATGGCAATGCCTGAATGTCCAGGCAAAAGTCTGTTCCAGGGGCAGAGCCCTCAGGGTAAACCTCTGCTAGGGCAGTGTGGAAGGGAAATGTGGGGTTGGAGCCCTCAGAGTCCC
Organism: Pongo pygmaeus; assembly: GCF_028885625.2. NCBI lineage: Eukaryota > Metazoa > Chordata > Mammalia > Primates > Hominidae > Pongo > Pongo pygmaeus. The sequence continues at coordinate 124,131,273 of NC_072379.2, forward strand.
CACTGGGGCACTGCTTACTGGAGTTGTGAGAAAGGGCCACATTCTCCAGACCCCAGAATTATAGACCGACTGACAGCTTGCACTGTGAGTGTGGAAAACCCACAGACACTCAACACCAGCCATAAAAACAGCCAGGATGGGGACTGCACCTTGCAAAGCCACAGGGGTGGAGCTTCCCAAGGCTGTGGGAGCCCACTTCTTGCATCAGTGTGACCTGGATGTGAGACATGGATACATAGGAGATTTTGGAACTTTAAGTTTTAATGACTGCCTTATTGGATTTTGGACTTGTATGGGACCTGTAGCCCATCAGTTTGGGCCAATTTCTCCAATTTGGCATGTGTGTATTTACCCAACGCCTGTATCCCCATTGTATCTAGGAAGTAACTAACTTGCTTTCAATTTTACAGGCTCATAGGTGGAACGAACTTGCCTTGTCACAGATGAGACTTTGGACTTGGACTTTTGGGTTAGTGCTGGAATGAGCTAAGACTTTGGGGAACTGTTGGAAAGACATGATTGTGTTTTGAAATATGAGGACATGAAATTTGGGAGGGGCCAGGGGCAGAATGATATGGTTTGGCTGCGTCCCCACCCAAATTTTGTTTGAATTCTAGTTCCCATAATCTTCACATGTTGTGGGAGGGACCCGATGGGAGGTAATTGAATCATGGAGGTGGGGAGTTATCCCCATGCTATTTTGAGTGAGTTCTCACGAGATCTGATGGCTTTATAAGGAGCTTCCCCCCTTTTCCCAGCACTACTCTCTCCTGCTGCCATGTGAAGAAGGAAGTGTTTGCTTCCCCTTCCACCACGATTGTACATTTCCTGAGTCCTCCCCAGCCATGTGGAACTGTGAGTCAATTGAACCTCTTTATAAATTAGTCAGTCTCAGTTATTTCTTCATAGCAGCATGAGAATGAACTAATATACCAACACAAGCATAGTGTCTGAAAGGACAACCAGTTTGCAGCACAAGAGGTACAAAAATGAGCCTAAAACTGAATACTTATTTCAAATACTCAAAACGACTATTTCTAGTAGAAACTTCTCTCTTTATCTTTCAGATATGTCCTGAGAGTTTCTGAAGTTATTTAACTGGTTCAATGAGAACTTAATCAAGGTCTGCTTTATATCAAAATTTATGATTTTTATTCAATGCCATATATAGAATTTTTTCACAGTTATCATCAAACACACTCATGTAAGTAAATTCTATTAGAAAAACATGTTCTTCGGTGGTCAGAATATTCTGGGACTTTAGCTTAAAATGCATAAATGTCAAAGTTGAAACTCAGGTTGCTATTTTTTATTTTTAACAGGCACATGCATAGTCCTACTTCTGTTCATTGAGTCATTTTTGTTGGTTTAATTTTTAAATAGTCTATAAATTTTCCTCTGGAACAGTTCTTGGCTAGTTTGACAGCCTTGGCAGTGTTTTCTGGGTGAGAAATAGTTTATAGCACTGCCTTTTAATAGTGAGAACCAAATGAACATCATATCTAGGCAGGGAATAATCTTAGCACATAGCACTGAAATGACATGCAGTCTGAGGAAAATGTGTAGGAGAAACTAAGTCTTACAGGGCTCCACAGCTCAGAGATAAAATCATAGAATATTTGAGATTGTACAAAACTTTCTAGTGAATGGTGATTATTGAGTGTTTATGAATGGTTATGTAGCAGATGTGTAAATAAACATATCTTGTTGAGTAGAAGATGTCACAAGAGAGAATTCATGAAAATGAAAGCCACAGGCATTGCAAAAAATTAAATGATTTAACTCTTATATTTGTCTATGTATAGTGTTATTATAAGTATACACAATTAGATCTGATGTTCTGAAATACTCTTCAAGAACAATTTAAAACATCACACTAGATGTCCAGAGGTTATCAACAAGAGGCCTGTTGACAGGTTATTAGAAACACATTGTTTGAGAATTTCTATTTGATTGGCTATAGTCAGGATACATATTCTCCCACCTGCTATAGTTCTCACCAATTGCTATTGTATTAAACTAAACATGTTTTATTCATTTATTAATATCTTCTGCCTGGCCTGTGAATACAGCTGAGGATATTTGTTTCAGTAACCTTGGCGCTTCAATGTAATGCCATTTTATTTGATTTTTTAATTCTTTTTTCCTCTATAGAAACAAATGTATGTAATTAGACTGACACATAATATAAGCAGAGCTCCTTTGTCTCTTAATTATTAGTCTTTTCAGGTAGCCTATCTTTGAACAAGGTAAGCCAATTGCATTGGCTGTTCAGTATTCTCCCATCCTGGCTATGAAAACCTTGGTATATATGATATATTTTTGAAATGCCGCATATTAAAAAATTTATTTAAAAAGTTTATAGAAAATAATGTTAAGCAGAACATAAAACAGGTTTTAAGATTATAGACAAAATTATTTTCTTTTCAAAATATATGATGTCAAAATTATTAGTAGGAAGTATTTTAAAATGTCAACAATGGTTATATTATGATTATCTCTATATTTGTCTGCTTTCTTGATTATCTTTGGAGACCAGGTTGAGCAAAAAAGAAAGATCATTTTGCATAAACAAATAGAAAAATATTTATTCCATAAAAATGTAGAATGAAGGTGGTATTAAGAGAATTTTTTAAATTGTAAAGATAGCCCAAAAGGCTATGAAAGGTAGGCTTCTGGCTAAATAAGGTAGAGATAAGCCATAATTTTTATGTTTTTATCTATGTGTATTCTACTTGCAAATAGTAAAGAATTGGCTATGCCTCTTCTGGAGAGTCGATCAACTATTGAGCTGTGAGGGCTTCTTACATAAATAGTACACAGACCTGGGGAAAATTCGCTCTTCAGTGGCACTGTTACTTACAGCTGTGCTCCCTGTCTCATCAGGGACTAGGCTGTAAACAAATAGCTTTTCCATGATGTCATTATAAAATTATTGACATAGAAAATATTCTGCAATATTTTAATACTCTTTGTAAGGGGCATATCAAAAATTAGAAGGATCAAAAATTAATCACAGAGTCAAGGAGAAATTAGAGTATTATGATATTTCAGAAATGATACAATTGTCAACATTTCCATTGAGTATGTTAGGATACGTTAAAAAGCAAGTAGGACCCTTATTTTTTCAGTCCTTGAAATTTTTGTATTTTTTCCTATTCTAAAATACAAATAAAATCATCATCTGATGACTCACATTAATTACATCTTTTACTATTTTTTTTTTTTTTTTTTTTTGAGACAGAGTCACGCTTCATCACCTAGGCAGGAGTGCAGTGGTTTGATCTCTGCTCACTGCAACCTCCACCTTCTGGGTTCCAGTGATTCTCATGTCTCAGCCTCCTGAGTAGCTGGGACTACAGACGTTTGCCACCATGCCCTCCTAATATTTTTTATTAGTTTTATTTATTTTTTCATTTTTGGTAGAGACGGGGTTTCCCCATGTTGGCCATGCTGGTCTAGTACTCCTGGCCTCAAGCTATCCCACCTGCCTTGGCCTCTCAAAGTGGTGGGATTACAGGTGTGAGCCACTGCGGCCAGCCACATCTTTTACTCTTTAATGTATGAATGCAAATGAAACATGTAAATATATTTTGATGACACAATATGGAAGAGAAATTATATACTTCATTAAAAAAGTACTAATATAAAAAAATTCCTAATTAAATGATTTTGCTTTCTCAGTCATTAGTGAGCAGAGAAATATAACACCCTCTTCTTTGGGTTGATTTTCATATCCCCATGAAAAGATTGAAGTCTCCCCAGTGTGATCAGCCTCACAGTTTGAGAGACACTGTCCCAGTTAGACAGAAAATCAGATAATTGCAAGAACAATTTGCAATCCCCAGGTGATTTCGAAAACAGAAGTAGACTGGAAGATATATTATTATGTAAAGTGACAAAATATAATTACTGCATGAGAGGGCTTTGTTTTGTGAAGCTGCAGTCTTCAAAAATATAAGGGTGAAGTGAATTACTCTCAGCTTGCTTTCTATCTCTGAACCTGTATCTGTGTTTAGCCTCTGTGATCAACCTGAAGTTGAGACATAATGTTCCTTTTTATAATTTATGTCAGAAATCACAGTAATGAAACTACACATGTGGCCATTAATCTTTTGGAGATCTGTATTCCACACTAGTAGGAGCACTTTGCATATTGCTGATAATTTTGGTGAAAACATATTAAGTCATAAATGTAAAGTGATCACAAGGAATTTTTTTATTAAATACTTATTGGCTGTTCGATAACAAATCTATCAATTATGTTGAGTATTTTGACTTGACATTTCACTTCTAGTTTGGAATTAAGCTCTTTTAAGACTGAGATGTTCTGATTCAGGCTGTCCAATCATGGATTTATTCCTGTCATCTTTCCTGTCATGTAGCTTTGACTTTGGTATTTATGCATGGATTAAATTTGTATTTTCTAAGGAATTGAGCAGTAATTTCCCAAGGAATCTGAGGGAGACTCCACTGGTGTTTTACATCTGATATTTCCTATTTCGGTTAATTAATATTTTCTAATTTTGATTTGAAGCTACATCACTGAAGATTATTTGTAATGGTTCAAAGTGACACATGTGATTTAAACGCACAGTTTTTAGGGTTTGACATGGTGAAATTTTATTCTTATTTAATTTCTGATACACGCTTATCTTCTCTAATAGTCATAGTATATTAACAAAAGCAATTTCATTATTTGAGACTTTTAATAATTTAACTGGAAAATCAAATGCATTGTTTTGGAGGCAACTTACAAAATACTTAGGGTAAAATATTATTTTTAATGGAATAAATGATGGCTCCTCAGTTCCATGTCTGTCTTTAGTGTATTTATTTGCGAATTTAACAAACATGCTTTTCAAAGAAACATAGACCCTCATCTTCAATTTGAACAAACTGACAAAATTTGGTGGTAGGTAGAATGAGATAGCATTTTAGAATTGTAGAATTAACTAACTCGAATAAAGTATTATTATAAATAAAGTATTATTAGATTGAGTTACATAAGAAAAAAATACTCTCACATTGTTTATTTTATTTTTTATTTTTCTGTTATTCATGTAGATAATTTAAAGAGTTAAAATGCCCCCAAAGTCTTAGAACCTCAAACCTGCATTCACCCTTTTCCATCTCTCTTCACCCCAGAATCTGCAGAACCTGACATTTCCAACTCTTTGCATCTTCTCATATTTACTTCTGTATCATACATAAAATACTTGCTACTTCTTGATTTTTAAAAATGTAGACAAAATACAATTTTAGTTTGAAGACAAGGATTTCTCTCTTGTATCCCTTACTCCTCACACTCTCCTCCCTCTCTCTCCCAGTATATTTATATTACAATTATTTGTCAAACCAGTGTTTATATTATAGTGATTTTGTAGATATCACATCAATCTTGTAATATGCTCTGATTGCATTTCCTTTCCTGTATAATTTTTTGGCTTTTTTTCTTCATGGTGTTAATGGCTCCTTGTTTGGCCCTTTGCCTGGTTTTCTATATACCTATTACTTGTCTTTTAGAGGTTTTGGAGACTTTCCTCAAATATTCGGTCATGCTAGCTATTCATTCATACTTGAGAGTGGGGCATTAAAATGAAAATTGAAAACTTTGTGTAGAACTCAGCTTAACAATTGCTCAGCTTCACCGTGAGGTGATCAGATGCATACCCACTTGTTTGAGAGCTGGTATTGGATAAAGCAAGGCCAGCTTTTATAAACAAATAGATCCTAAATGTGTAAAGGCTTAAATGCAACAGAAATGTTTTACTATTCACTTCTCTTGTTAATGGATTAATGTTATGTCTTTAGAGATTCAAAAACAGACTTTCTTCATTTTGCAATCCTACTGGCCACAGGGTGTTGCAGTACCCGTATGGCAAAAAGGGAAAGAGCACTTAGAAGAGGACATACTACTTTTTCCATCCTGGGCCTGGAACTGACACACATCTGTTCAAACTACAATGGCCAGAATAGTTCAAGGTTATACATTTAGTACAAATTGAGATAGGAAATGCAGTCTCAGCCTAGGCAACTGGTTTCCAATGACAACTCTATGTGGTGGAAGAGTATTAATTTTGTTGGCAGCTAGCTATCTCTGGCACAGAAATTTTCTCAAAGTGTCAGCATCTGTAGGTCCTTGCTCAGGGCAAGCCTTGCTCAGTGCTGGCCGACATTGCACATTTAGTAAATGAATAGTCAGTGCTTCTTAAACAATCAACATACAAATATATGGTAAAATACAGATTCTGATTCCAGATATCTAGTGTAGAATTTGAGTTTCTGAATTTCTAACAAGGTCCCAGGAGTCATTAATTCTGTTAGTCCATGGAATATACTTTGAGTAGCAAAGACCTAGGTTGCAACACTCTGCCTCCATCTATTCCTTTCCTTTCTTAGTACAGAGCTTTCTATTACATTCCTCCAGAGAATACACATCATCTTTAATGCCAGAATGTATGAAGGTACTCTCCCAGTTGAGGGTAGTGGGGGAGAACCCCTAGTAATCTACTGGCTTCCTATGCAGCTTCTTTCTTTGCTTCTTTCTTTCTTTCTCTTTCTTTCTTTCTTTCCTTCCTTCCTTTCTCTCTCTCTTTCTTTTCTTTCTTTCTTTCTTTCTTTCTTTCCTTTCTTTTCTTTCTTCCTTTCTTTCTTTCTTTCTTTCTTTCTTTCCTTCTTTCTTTCTTTCTTTTTTCTTTTTCTTTCTTTCTTTCTTCTTTCTTTCTTTCTTTCTTTCTGTCTTTCTTTCTTTCTTTCTTTCCTTCCTTCCTTCCTTCCTTCCTTCCTTCCTTTCTTCCTTCCTTCCTTCCTTCTATATGGAATCTTGCTCTGTCGATGCATCATCTGGGCTCACTGCAACCTCTAACTCCCTGGTTCAAGCGATTCTCCTGCCTCAGCCTCCTGAATAGCTGGAATTACAGGCATGTGCCACCATGCCCAGCTTTTATATTTTTAGTAGGGATGGGGTTTCACCAAGTTGGCCAGGATGGTCTCAATCTCCTAGTCTTGTGATCTGCCAGCCTCAGCCTCCCAAAGTGCTAGGATTACAGGCATGAGCCAGCTATGCAGCTTTTCAAATAGACTTCCCAACATCAGCTTCCCTGCTCTCCTGCCTTCAGAAAGGGCTTCTACTTCTTGAGGTTTGTAGAATTCTGCAGTGCACATCAATTTGTTTTTCTTAGATATGTAAGGGAAAGAAAGTAATATATTTTCCTCACCCATCACAAGGCTTAAGGCTGACACCCTTATAACAAAAGAAAGATTAACAAGAGAAAAGCATATCACTTTACTTAATGTAAGTTGTATGAGACAAAGAGACTTCAAAAATGAAGACTCAAAGACTCAGGGGAAATCATGTTTTGTTATGGACAATCATGCAGGAGTGTGATTGGAGACAATAATGATAAATAATAATAATAATAAATTTAATATAAATTTAAATAAACCAATAAATAAATAATAAAAACAAATAAGAATAGAAATAATAAATTGAGAGAACTTTGTAAGGTCTGTTTACTCAGATTCTTCTTGGCTTCTGGGTCTAGAGCAGGACCCCTCTGGAATGAGGATCTTAGGACCTATTTTCAAGGCAAGTAGGTAAGAGAGACTTGTACGACCATGTGTCAGGGGAAAAAGGTGGGAGAAGGTCAGAGAGAGACATTTCTGCTCCTGTGTTTTTCTCAATTTGTTTTCAGTTATAAATACTCAGTATGTCAATGTGCCATATTTTGGGGGCATCATGTTCTGAGTCCTGAGCTACTTAGATTTCTATTATATTTGCTCTCATAGTTACTACTAACCTAATCAATTTATAACTTCCAAAAGTCTGTTGACATCTCTTGCTCTAATCTCTCTAGTTGAATACTTTAAAAAATAGATATCTTACTGTCATTTTAGTGGAATTGCAAAAGGGAATAGAGTTAAAGTCTTTCTATTATATAATTAATTATGAAAAACTAAAAATGTTAATTGCTTGGAATATAACAATACCAGAAAAAACTATTTGATAAAAGAAAAAAAAAACTAGAACAGCTAATTGCTTATTTTGGCTACATAATTTTTCACAAATGGCTTCGATGAATTTTCTTTCATTTATACTACATTACCCTGAGTACTTGTCTGTTATGAATGTGGGATCACTGTCACTCTTTTCTGTTAGTGAGATTCCTTTGTCTTTGCAGTTTCTGGTTAGAATTTGCCAGTGAGAAGTTGCATGAGGTATAGCAGTCAGAAGTAAAGAGGAAGCTATTATTATTTGGGGGTAGCCTCCGCAGTCGGATGAACAGGCAGGCAAAAGCTTTACACTGCCTTCCCAGCAAGCTCTTCAGAACCAACCACTTTATTGCTGCAGGCTGAGCAGGCTGGGAAGTCTTCTTAAAAAAAAAAAAGAAAGAAAAAAAGAAAAAAGAATTGCAAAGCTTCCAAGCAAGCTTTTTCTTTTTTAAATGGAGGTAAAATTTAATTACTGTGAAATGTATAATTTGATGAGTTTTGACACATGTATACACCCATGTAATAACAACTCGATCACAACCTAGAATAATACCATCACCCTACAAAGTCCTCTGGTGTCTCCTCCCACTCAATTTCTACTCCACAGGCATCCAAACTTTGAATTACCATATAGACTGGATTTTTTAAAATTTCATATAAATAGAATAATACAGGATATACATCTAAGTCTAACGCCTTTCTCTGTCTTCAATGTTTTTGAAATTCCTGATGTTGTTAAATGTAAAACATTTTCGGGGGGAGGAGCAAAGATGGCCGAATAGGAACAGCTCCGGTCTACAGCTCCCAGCGTGAGCGACGCAGAAGACGGGTGATTTCTGCATTTCCATCTGAGGTACCGTGTTCACCTCACTAGGGAGTGCCAGACAGTGGGCGCAGGTCAGTGGGTGAGTGCACCGTGCGCCAGCCGAAGCAGGGGCGAGACATTGCCTCACTCGGGAAGCGCAAGGGGTCAGGGAGTTCCCTTTCCAGGGGTGACAGACGGCACCTGGAAAATCGGGCCACTCCCACCTGAATACTGTGCTTTTCCGAAGGGCTTAGGAAACGGTGCCCCAGGAGAGTATAGCCCGCACCTGGCTCAGAGGGTCCTACGCCCACGGAGTCTCGCTGATTGCTAGCACAGCAGTCTGAGATCAAACAGCAAGTCGGCAGCCAGGCTGGGGGAGGGGCGCCCGCCATTGCCCAGGCTCGCTTAGGTAAACAAAGCAGCCTGGAAGCTTGAACTGGGTGGAGCCCACCACAGCTCAAGGAGGCCTGCCTGCCTCTGTAGGCTCCACCTCTGGGGGCAGGGCACAGACAAACAAAAAGACAGCAGTAACCTCTGCAGACTTAAATGTCCCTGTCTGACAGCTTTGAGGAGAGCAGTGGTTCTCCCAGCACGCAGCTGGAGATCTGAGAACGGGCTGACTGCCTCCTCAAGTGGGTCCCTGACCCCTGACCCCCGAGCAGCCTAACTGGGAGGCACCCCCCAGCAGGGGCAGACTGACACCTCACACAGCCGGCCAGGTACTCCAACAGACCTGCATCTGAGGGTCCTGTCTGTTAGAAGGAAAACTAACAGAAAGGACATCTACACCAAAAACCCATCTGTACATCACCATCATCAAAGACCAAAAGTAGATAAAACCACAAAGATGGGGAAAAAACAGAGCAGAAAAACTGGAAACTCTAAAAAGCAGAGTACCTCTCCTCCTCCAAAGGAACACAGTTCCTCACCAGCAACGGAAAAAAGCTGGACGGAGAATGACTTTGACGAGCTGAGAGAAGAAGGCTTCAGACGATCAAATTACTCCGAGCTACGGGAGGATATTCAAACCAAAGGCAAAGAAGTTGAAAACTTTGAAAAAAATTTAGAAGAATGTATAACTAGAATAACCAATACAGAGAAGTGCTTAAAGGAGCTGATGGAGCTGAAAACCAAGGCTCGAGAACTACGTGAAGAATGCAGAAGCCTCAGGAGCCAATGCGATCAAATGGAAGAAAGGATATCAGCCCTGGAAGATGAAATGAATGAAATGAAGCGAGAAGGGAAGTTTAGAGAAAAAAGAATAAAAAGAAACGAGCAAAGCCTCCAAGAAATGTGGGACTATGTGAAAAGACCAAATCTACGTCTGATTGGTGTACCTGAAAGTGACGGGGAGAATGGAAACAAGTTGGAAAACACTCTGCAGGATATTATCCAGGAGAACTTCCCCAATCTAGCAAGGCAGGCCAACATTCAGATTCAGGAAATACAGAGAACGCCACAAAGATACTCCTCGAGAAGAGCAACTCCAAGACACATAATTGTCAGATTCACCAAAGTTGAAATGAAGGAAAAAATGTTCAGGGCAGCCAGAGAGAAAGGTCGGGTTACCATCAAAGGGAAGCCCATCAGACTAACAGCGGATCTCTCGGCAGAAACCCTACAAGCCAGAAGAGAGTGGGGGCCAATATTCAACATTCTTAAAGAAAAGAATTTTCAACCCAGAATTTCATATCCAGCCAAACTAAGCTTCATAAGTGAAGGAGAAATAAAATACTTTACAGACAAGCAAATGCTGAGAGATTTTGTCACCACCAGGCCTGCCCTAAAAGAGCTCCTGAAGGAAGCGCTAAACATGGAAAGGTACAACCGGTACGAGCCACTGCAAAATCATGCCAAAATGTGAAGACCATCGAGACTAGGAAGAAACTGCATCAACTAACGAGCAAAATAACCAGCTAACATCATAATGACAGGATCAAATTCACACATAACAATATTAACTTTAAATGTAAATGGACTAAATGCTCCAATTAAAAGACACAGACTGGCAAATTGGATAAAGACTCAAGACCCATCAGTGTGCTGTATTCAGGAAACCCATCTCATGTGCAGAGACAAACATAGGCTCAAAATAAAAGGATGGAGGAAGATCTACCAAGCAAATGGAAAACAAAAAAAGGCAGGTGTTGCAATCCTACTCTCTGATAAAACAGACTTTAAACCAACAAAGATCAAAAGAGACAAAGAAGGCCATTACATAATGGTAAAGGGATTAATTCAACAAGAAGAGCTAACTATCCTAAATATATATGCACCCAATACAGGAGCACCCAGATTCATAAAGCAAGTCCTGAGTGACCTACAAAGAGACTTAGACTCCCACACATTAATAATGGGAGACTTTAACACCCCACTGTCAACATTAGACAGATCAACGAGACAGAAAGTCAACAAGGATACCCAGGAATTGAACTCAGCTCTGCACCAAGCGGACCTAATAGACATCTACAGAACTCTCCACCCCAAATCAACAGAATATACGTTTTTTTCAGCACCACACCACACCTATTCCAAAATTGACCACATACTTGGAAGTAAAGCTCTCCTCAATAAATGTAAAAGAACAGAAATTATAACAAACTCTCTCTCAGATCACAGTGCAATCAAGCTAGAACTCAGGATTAAGAATCTCACTCAAAACCGCTCAACTACGTGGAAACTGAACAACCTGCTCCTGAATGACTACTGGGTACATAACGAAATGAAGGCAGAAATAAAGATGTTCTTTGAAACCAACGAGAACCAAGACACAACATACCAGAATCTCTGGGATGCATTCAAAGCAGTGTGTAGAGGGAAATTTATAGCACTAAATGCCCACAAGAGAAAGCAGGAAAGATCCAATATTGACACCCTAACATCACAATTAAAAGAACTAGAAAAGCAAGAGCAAACACATTCAAAAGCTAGCAGAAGGCAAGAAATAACTAAAATCAGAGCAGAACTGAAGGAAATAGAGACACAAAAAACCCTTCAAAAAATCAATGAATCCAGGAGCTGGTTTTTTGAAAGGATCAACAAAATTGATAAACCGCTAGCAAGATTAATAAAGAAAAAAAGAGAGAAGAATCAAATAGATGCAATAAAAAATGATAAAGGGGATATCACCACCGATCCCACAGAAATACAAACTACCATCAGAGAATATTACAAACACCTCTACGCAAATAAACTAGAAAATCTAGAAGAAATGGATAAATTCCTGGACATATACACCCTCCCAAGACTAAACCAGGAAGAAGTTGAATCTCTGAATAGACCAATAACAGGAGCTGAAATTGTGGCAATAATCAATAGCTTACCAACCAAAAAAAGTCCAGGACCAGATGGGTTCACAGCCGAATTCTACCAGAGGTACAAGGAGGAGCTGGTACCATTCCTTCTGAAACTATTCCAATGAATAGAAAAAGAGGGAATCCTCCCGAACTCATTTTATGAGGCCAGCATCATCCTGATACCAAAGCCTGGCAGAGACACAACCAAAAAAGAGAATTTTAGACCAATATCCTTGATGAACATTGATGCAAAAATCCTCAATTAAATACTGGCAAACAGAATCCAGCAGCACATCAAAAAGCTTATCCACCATGATCAAGTGGGCTTCATCCCTGGGATGCAAGGCTGGTTCAATATACGCAAATCAATAAATGTAATCCAGCATATAAACAGAACCAAAGTCAAAAACCACATGATTATCTCAATAGATGCAGAAAAGGCCTTTGGCAAAATTCAACAACCCTTCATGCTAAAAACTCTCAATAAATTAGGTATTGATGGGACGTAACTCAAAATAATAAGAGCTATGTATGACAAACCTACAGCCAATATCATACTGAATGGGCAAAAACTGGAAGCATTCCCTTTGAAAACTGGCACAAGACAGGGATGCCCTCTCTCGCCACTTCTATTCAACATAGTGTTGGAAGTTCTGGCCAGTGCAATTAGGCAGGAGAAGGAAATCAAGTGTATTCAATTAGGAAAAGAGGGAGTCAAATTGTCCCTGTTTGCAGATGATATGATTGTATATCTAGAAAACCCCATTGTCTCAGCCCAAAATCTCCTTAAGCTGATAAGCAACTTCAGCAAAGTCTCAGGACACAAAATCAATGTACAAAAATCACAAGCATTCTTATACATCAGTAACAGAGAAACAGAGAGCCAAATCATGAGTGAACTCCCATTCACAATTGCTTCAAAGAGAATAAAATACCTAGGAATCCAACTTACAAGGGATGTGAAAGACCTCTTCAAGGAGAACTACAAACCACTGCTCAATGAAATAAAAGAGGATACAAACAAATGGAAGAACATTCCATGCTCATGGGTAGGAAGAATCAATATCATGAAAATGGTCATCCTTCCCAAGGTAATTTACAGTTTCAATGCCATCCCCATCAAGCTACCAATGACTTTCTTCACAGAATTGGAAAAAACTACTTTAAAGTTCATATGGAGCCAAAAAAGAGCCCGCATTGCCAAGTCAATCCTAAACCAAAAGAACAAAGCTGGAGGCATCACACTACCTGACTTCAAATTATACTACAAGGCTACAGTAACCAAAACAGCATGGTACTGGTACCAAAACAGAGATATAGATCAATGGAACAGAACAGAGCCCTCAGAAATAATGCCACATATCTACAAGTATCTGATCTTTGACAAACCTGAGAAAAACAAGCAATGGGGAAAGGATTCCCTATTTAATAAATGGTGCTGGGAAAACTGGCTAGCCATATGTAGAAAGCTGAAACTGGATCCCTTCCTTACACCTTATACAAAAATCAATTCAAGATGGATTAAAGACTTAAATATTAGACCTAAAACCATAAAAACCCTAGAAGAAAACCTAGGCATTACCATTCAGGACATAGGCATGGGCAAGGACTTCATGTGTAAAACACCAAAAGCAATGGCAACAAAAGCCAAAATTGACAAATGGGATCTAATTAAACTAAAGAGCTTCTGCACAGCAAAGGAAACTACCATCAGAGTGAACAGGCAACCTACAAAATGGGAGAAAATTTTCGCAACCTACTCATCTGACAAAGGGCTAATATCCAGAATCTACAATGAACTCCAACAAATTTACAAGAAAAAAACAAACAACCCCATCAAAAAGTGGGCGAAGGACATGAACAGACACTTCTCAAAAGAAGACATTTATGCAGCCAAAAAACACATGAAAAAATGCTCACCATCACTGGCCATCAGAGAAATGCAAATCAAAACCACAATGAGATACCATCTCACACCAGTTAGAATGGCAATCATTAAAAAGTCAGGAAACAACAGGTGCTGGAGAGGATGTGGAGAAATAGGAACACTTTTACACTGTTGGTGGGACTGTAAACTAGTTCAACCCTTGTGGAAGTCAGTGTGGCGATTCCTCAGGGATCTAGAACTAGAAATTCCATTCGACCCAGCCATCCCATTACTGGGTATATACCCAAAGGACTATAAATCATGCTGCTATAAAGACACATGCACACGTATGTTTATTACGGCATTATTCACAATAGCAAAGACTTGGAACCAACCCAAATGTCCAACAATGATAGACTGGATTAAGAAAATGTGGCACACATACACCATGGAATACTATGCAGCCATAAAAAATGATGAGTTCACGTCCTTTGTAGGGACATGGATGAAATTGGAAATCATCATTCTCAGTAAACTATCGCAAGAACAAAAAACCAAACACCGCATATTCTCACTCATAGGTGGGAATTGAACAATGAGAACACATGGACACAGGAAGGGGAACATCACATTTCGGGGACTGTTGTGGGTTGGGGGGAGCGGGGAGGGATAGCATTGGGAGATATACCTAATGCTAGATGACGAGTTAGTGGGTACAGGGCACCAGCATGGCACATGTATACATATGTAACTTACCTGCACATTGCGCACATGTACCATAAAACGTAAAGTATAATAATAATAATAATAAAAAAAAGTACAACATTTTCCTTTTATTATTCAAGTATTATCTATTATATTAATGTTCCATAATTTACATTATAATACTTCTTTAATGCACAGATATTAATGTTCTTATACAATTTTTCTGGATATATTTTCATTTATTTTGGGTAAATAGTTAAGAGAGTAATTGTTTGGAGGATTAATATGTTATCTTTATAAGAAGCAGCCAAATATATTTTATCTCTACCAGCAATGTCTGAGAGTTCCAGTTGCTCCACATTTTCAACGAATTTAGTGTTGTCCATTTTAAACTTTTATCTAATCAAGTGTGTATAAAGTTGCTTCAGTGTGGTTTTAATTTACATAATTTGAAGAGTAGTGATGTTCAATCAGTTGTCATATGCTTATTTGTTATTTGCATAACTTCCTTTTAACAATTTGATATCCTTCATGTACAGTAGAACTCACTGTTTTTTAGCATACATTTCTGTGATCTCTGAGAAATGCATAAAATCATGTAACCATCATCAAAATCAATATATAGAATAGTAGTGTCAACCCCCCTCAAAATTTCTCTGTGCACTAGACAATTTGCTCCTCAATCTTCATGCGCTAGCAGTCACTGATTTGTATTGTGCCCCTATAGTTTTTCCTATTCCAGAATATAATATAAATTAATCATACAATATATAGTTTTTGGGGACTGCCTTCTCTCACTTGACATAATGCATTTGAGATCCATCTATGTTGTTTCACAAATCAGTAATCTGCGTCTTTCATAGCTGGGTAGATTTCTGTTGTACAGATGTACCACAGTTTGCTTATTGATTCCCTAGTTGAGGGACAAGTTTATAATTTTTACCTTTGGAATTATGAATAAAGGTGTTAGAAATATTTATGTATAGTTTTTAATATAAATATAAGTTTTTATTTCAACTTGGGTGGAATCCTATGGGTGGAATAAATTACTAGGCACATATTAAGTATGTTTTATTTTATAAGGAACTCCAGAGTGTTCTCTATAGTCATTGTATCATTTTATATTACCACCGGTAAAGTACAAGAGTTCCAATTGCTCTACACACTCACTATTGTTTGCTATTGCCAGTTTTTTTGTTTAAATTTAGGTGTTTTAATAGGTCAATAATAGCAGATCATTGTGCTCTTAGCTTGCATTTCCCTAGTGACTGAAGATGTCAAATATTTTTTCATATAATTAACTTTTTGTCTGTGAGAGATGTCCATTGAATTCTTTGCACACATTAAAAAATTAAGTTGTTGGTTTTCTTATTAATAAATTTTGAGAGTTCTTTGGAACTCTTAAAATGTTTTTTTGAGAGCAAAATTTAATAATTTTGATAAAGTCCAATTTACCAATGTTTGAGTGAATTGTGATTTTGTTGTCTTATCCAAGAAATCTTTGCTTAATCAAAGTTCACAGAGATGTTTCTTCTGTGTTTTCTTCTGGAATCTTTTAGTTTTACTATGTCTGTGGTCCATTTTGAATTAACTTTTGTATATGGTGAAAGGTGTAGTTTGAGATTTTTATTTCCTTTTTCTAGGCTCTCCTCCTTTTCTCTTTACCTCCGTCTTTCTTCTATCCTTCTCTCCTTCTTTTTTTAGTCTTTCTTTTATTTTGTTTGTTTGTTTATATCCAGTTTTTGTAGTACCATTTGTTAAAAAACAATATTTTCTGCATTTAATTAACTTTTTCCAAAAGGTAATTTGCCATATATGTGTGATTC
This sequence comes from Pongo pygmaeus, assembly GCF_028885625.2. Taxonomy (NCBI): domain Eukaryota; kingdom Metazoa; phylum Chordata; class Mammalia; order Primates; family Hominidae; genus Pongo; species Pongo pygmaeus. The sequence goes on from NC_072379.2 coordinate 124,147,767, forward strand.
TATTTCTGGAATCCCTATCTATTCCATTGGTCTGTGTCTGTGCTATGCCGCAGTAGTCATGTGGGACTGGAATTTTCCTTACTGAGAGGGTGTTAATTATAAATGTAACTTCTTTCATTGACGTAGGACAGTTCAGATTAGCTATTTCTTTTTGAATACCTATGGGCAATTTGTGTCATTCAAGGGGCTGGGCTATTTCATCTACTTATTTGAATTTGTGATCAGAGGGTTTTTTCGGAATATTCCATTGTTATTGTATTAAAGCCTCTAAAGCCTGTGGTGGTATCTCCTCTTTCATTCCTGATATTTGTAACCTTTGTCTTCTCTTTTCATTTTTCTTGTCTGCTTTTCTAGAAGCTAATCAATGTTATTGGTATTTTTGAAGAACTACCTTCTGTTTTCACTGATTTTCTGTTTATTTTTTGCTCTTATTTTTGTTGGTTTCTGTTCTTGATCATGCATTTCCCTCTTATTTCTTTGGACTTGAATTGTTCTTCTTTTTCTATTTTATTAAGGTGGAAGATTAGTCATTGATTTGAGACATTTTTCTTTTACAGTATAAATATTTAGGTTTCTCTCTATGCTCTCTTTTAGCTGCATCGCCTAAATTTCAGTATGCTGTTTTCTTCATGCAATTTAAAATATTTTTAATCTGCCATGTGACTTCCTCTTAAATCCATGGGTTACTTGGAAATATGTTACTTGATTTTCAAATACTGAAGTGTTTTATGGATATCTTTCTGTTATTTATTTCTAGTTGAAACCCACTACTATCTGAGAACATACTCTATATATTTCAATTATTCCAAATTTCTTAAGATTTGTTTTATGAGCCAGAATTTGGTTTATCTTGGTAACTGTTCAGCGTAAACTTGAAAAGAATGAATATTTGCTTTTCTTGGGTGAAGTGTCCTATAAATGTCAATTAGGTTAAGTTGTCCAATAGTGTTGTTCAGGTCTTCTATATCCTTACTGATTTTCTGTCATCTTGTTCTGTTTATTACTGAGAGAGGAGTGTTGATATCTGGTGATGGTATTAGATACAATAGGGCCTTGTAGACTAGGTTACTCTGAGGAAAATTGAAAACTATTAGAAAATTTCAGGCAGTGCAGAGATATAATGTGCCATATATTTTAAAAGAAAAACTCTGGCTGCTGTAAAAATAGATTCAAGGGGATTGAGGGTTGAATCAAAGACACTTGTTAGAAAGTTATTTCAATTGCCCATGTGAGAAAGAAAGATGACATATACCATGGTGGAAGTGGTAAAAATAGTTAGATTTTTGATATTCTACAAAAATAAAGTCAGCATAATTTAGAAATAAATTGGATGTAGGATGTGAGTGAAAAGAAAATCAAAGATGAGACCAAAGTTTTTGTTTTGAATAACTGTAAAGCCATTACTATTAATAGATCTGGGGAATGATTTGGACAAAATAGGACTTATAGGAATTTTGCAGATATTCAGTGTTGGAAGCTAATTTGAAATTCAAGAAATCATTAGGTTATATGAGTCTGAAGTGGCAGGGAAAGGCAGGGGCTGAGAGCCAAATTTGAGCGTTATCAATATATATTAATAGATGTGTGTTTAGATTAGATGATGTGAGCAGATATTTTAAAATGAAGAGAAGTACAAGAACAGAGCTCTGAGGCTCTGCATGATGAAGAAATTAGAGAAATATTTTTAATAAAGAAGAGACTTATTGCTTCTCATGTTCCTTAAAAGGTTAAACATAATGATAATTGAATAAAAATGACCCCTAGATTTAGCAACATGGGGTCATTGGTGACTTCAGTAAGAGTAGATTATTTTCACTGTATTTGTGAGGGCAAGAATCCAGTTTGTAATGGCTTTAGGGAAGAATTAAAAGACAGAAAGTTGAGGGAGCCAATAAATTAAGTGTAATACAAAATAAAGAAATGGGTTGGGGAAAGGAATTAAAGAACTTTTAAAGTGAGAGAAATATTGCATATTAATACGGTAAAGGAGAGGATATGGTAGAAAGACACGGACAAATTATAATTCAGGAGAGAATGAGGATATTTGAGGAAGCAAATCTTGAGCAGGCAGGAGGTACTGGGTTATGGTTCACCACTGGGAAGCAGGCTTTTTCCAAGGACAAAGTTTAGTTCAAAGCAATGGAAGAGAAGACAGGTGAAGGTAAGTAGGTAAATACAGTAATGGGAATTTGTGAAAATTATCTTTTGACTGCTTCTATTTTCCCAGTGAAACGAGAATCAATAATTTCTATTGAGTGAATGTGTGGTGGCACTATGTTCTGTATGTTTGTGTCCTCCCTCAAATTCATGTGTTGGAATCCTAATTCTCAAGGTGATGGTCTCAGGAGGTAGGGCTTTTGGCTGGTGATTAGGCAGGAAGATGGCAAAATGACCCTCTCATGTATTGCATTAGAGCCTTCATAAAAGAGGCCCAAGGGAACTCTGTGGCCCTTTCCTCCAATGAAAAAGCATCAAGGAGGCACCTTCTAGGAGCTGAAAAGTTGGCCTTTATCAGAAACCAAATCGGTCAATGCCTTGATCACAAACTTCTCAGTCTTTAGAATTGTGAACAATAAATTTCTGTTGTTTATAAGCCACCCAATATATAGTATTTTATTACAGCAGTCCAAATGGACCAAGACAAGTCTTTTGAGATTTAAAAAGAAAAGGGAATAAATGAAATACTTATCTGGAAGGGTAAGAGATTAAATGGCCTAGAGAATTGTCCTGTGTGTCCAGAAAGCATTACAGACCATTTTAAGGGAAGCTCTTAAATATCAACAAATGTGACCAGTTTGCATGGTCACTGCTTTTCTCCATCCATGGATAAAGAAAAGAAATAGGTTGAGAATTGAGTTTTATTAAGGACCAGGGGGTTATTAAAAGGGGAAGAATGGGAAAGTGGCAAGACAGTTGAGAGGATAGGCAAGTGAGGGATTTTAAATTTGATTATAAATTTCAAGCTATAGAAACGGGATAATGACATGAATAGTGTGAGTGCCTGTGAAAATTCAGTAAGATAAATGGATTGTAATTCTGGATGGGGTGGAAGAAATGGGGAGGAGGACTAGAGAGCTTGAGCTTTAAAGATAGAAAGTGATGACTGGAGAGTGGTAGGTTTGAAACAGAGACTATGGGGTTGGGTTATTTTGATTAGTAAAGACAATGTTTACAATATGAATATGGTAGTGAGTGACTGTGCTGGAGTTAGAAAAAATTGTCTTAGAAATTAAGAGGCCAATACATGAAGAAAATTATCTTTGTGATTTCATATCAATAGAAAAAAGTAGAGGAGTAGTTTTAAAGACAGCAATTGTGAGTCAGGTGTCAAATCTTCATGGGATAAGGAGAAAATGACTTGGGTCATTTGAACTTAGGGTCTTTAGAGAGAAAGAGAAGATAATGCATTAGAATTGACAATTAGAATAAGATGAATATCTACTACATCTCCAGGCCCAGTAGTTAGAGGTGGTAAGAAAGGAGACAAACAGCAGGTAAGTGAGCTGCGTGAGAAGCCAGAGGGCAGTAGAGCAGGAAAATGGCAGGAATACTCAGAAAAGTTTGAGAATATAGTGAGGTCTAGAGACCAAAAAATGGAAAGGCTTCAAGACTTGGGAAAGGGAGAAAAAAATAGATAGAAAAGAGGAATTAGAATCTGGGGTATGAGGAATAACCTGGAGATCTGAGATTCCTGGTGATTAATATAAAAAGAGACAAAGTTTAATTATTCTCATATGGCAATCCAATTTTCTCAGCATCATTTGTTGATAAGGTATCCTTTCCTAGTGTACGGTTTTTTGATTTTGTCAAAAATCAGTTGGCAGCAAGTATGCAACTTATTTCTGGGTTCTCTATTTTATTATGTTGATCTATGTATCCATTTTTATATCAGTACCATGCCGTTTTGGTTACTATAGGCTTGCAGTTGAAGTCAGGTAGGTGGGTATGTAAATTAGTATAACCTCTATGGAAAGAAGTATGAAGACTTCTCAGAGAACTAAAAATTAAACTACTATTTGATCCAGTAATCCCACTGCTGGGTATTTACCCAAAGGAAAGTAAGTCATTATATCAAAAAGTTATCTGCACTTATATTTTTATCACAGCCCTATTTACAATAGCAAAGATATGGGCTCAGCCTAAGTGTCTGTCAATGGATGACAGGATAAAGAAAATGAGGTATACAATGGAATACTGTTCAGCCATTAAAAAAAATGAAATAATGTCTTTTGCAGCAACATGAATGCACCTGGAGACCATTATCTAAAGAAAAAAGTCAGACACAGAAAGACAAATACTGCATGTTCTCACTTATAGGCAGATGGAGATAGAGTATGGACATAGAGTATGAAATGATACTGTATATTCAGAAGGTTGGGGGTCTATGAGGGAGTGGATTATGAGAAATTACTTAATGGATACGATGTACATCATCCCAGTTTGAATATGCTAAGAGCCAAGACTTCACCCATGATCTGGTTTGGCTGTGTCCCCACCCAAATTTCTTCTTGAATTCCCACGTGTTATTGGAGGGACCTGGTGGGAGGTAATTGAATCATGAAAGCAGGTCTTTTCCATGCTGTTCTCATGATAGTAAATAAGTCTCACAAGATCTGATGGTTTTACAAAGGGGAGTTTCCCTGCACAAGCTCTCCTCTCTTGTCTGCTGCCATGTGGGATGTGCTTTTCACCTCCCACCATGATTGTGAGACTTCCCCAGCCACATGGAACTGTAAGTCCATTAAATTTCTTTTGTAAATTTCCGTCTCAGGTATGTCTTTATTAGCAGCATGAAAACGGACTAATACAACCCCTTAACAAAATTGGACTTATTACCCTTAAATGTATACAGATAGAAATCAGTGATAAAGGTTATAATTAGTTTAGGCCCAATGATTCCAAATAGATAGCAATGAAGTTCAGAGACAGAAGAAATGGCCTCACGCCTGTAATCCCAGCACTCTGGGAGGCCGAGGCGGGTGGATCACGAGGTCAGGAGATCGAGACCATCCTGGCTAACACGGTGGAACCCCGTCTCTACTAAAAATACAAAAACTTAACTGGGCATGGTGGCAGGAGCCTGTAATCCCAGCTACTCAGGAGGCTGAGGTAGGAGAATGGTGTGAACCCGGGAGGCGGAGCTTGCAGTGAGTCGAGATGGCGCCATGTGAGCTCCAGCCTGGGCGACAGAGTGAGACTCTGTCTCAAGAAAAAAAAAAAAAGAGGAAATGGCATTAGAGGTTGGGTCATATAAGAGGAAGTTCTGGACTGGTCCTCTCTAGTGGAGGTCTACAGAGGGTAAGTCTAACTTTGAGTGTGTCCAGGAAATGTATGAAGGAAATGAAATAATGTACCTGGCATGAGAAAGAGAATTTAGGTAATGCACGATTCAGAAACCCCTGATATTGTACTCATACTATATAAATTACACATCTTTCAGTTTACATTTAATGTATTTTCTTTACAAAGGTGAATATTATATTTCATTAAGAAATTATATTTTCTAAATGTGGCTAATTTATAACACGTATAACTTAATTTATAACATTTTATAAATTATTTTATTTTATAACATTTGTGGATGATTTTGAAAATGATAAGACGTTTCTAAAGATATGTAATCTTGTGTAAAATATAGGCTGAAGCTCTTCCAAAACCTAAATCATAGCTGATCCATCAGTGTCTGCTGTGTAAGTTGGTTATTAAAAAATAAATAAATCATAAATTCTGTGAGCAAAGTTAATAACAAATATAAGGTCTGTGGCAGGAGCAAGATCAGCCTCTCTTCTTCTGATTAAATGAGAGAGATTGATTTAAAATTTATACTATCAAGCAAAAGGCAATTTCTGTATTATCCCCAGGCAGTTAGTTACACATTGGTGAGAACACAGCCGTGTTCCAAGTCTCTCCATTATACACACTTATTTTGAAATTGTTAGTTCATTTCATCATCAATCACCCACTCTTTCATACAGGAAACATAAACTAGCAATGCAGTTCATTTGTGGAACACTTTTCATACTTTGCAAAATGTGAAACTGAATTCTTCACATTGTTAAATTCAGCTTTATTTTTCACAAGGGAATTGTAAACACGTGTTAAGGAGAATCACCAAAGTGCTCAGGCAGAGGGTGAACATAGAAATTATTTTCTTGATTCTTCTCTGAGCACAGTACTCTGAAATGATGATTTTTAGTTGTAAACTGTCTTTTTCTTTTCTCCTAATGTAAATGAGAAACTGTGGTTAAAACCAGATTTTCTAAGCGTTTAAGACAATGAAGTTAATATATTGCAAAAAAAAAAAAAAGCAATCTTTCTTTTCCTCTTTATCATTTGTAACTGCTTCTTTATTCAGTTTCTTTTTTTTTTTTTTTTTTTTTTTAACAGAGTCTTGCTCTGCCACCAGGCTGGGGTGCAGTGGTGCGATCTCGGCTCACTGCAACCTCCACTTCCTGGGTTCCAGCGATTCCCCTGCCTCAGCCTCCTGAGTAGCTGGGACTACAGGCGCGTGCTACCATGCCCAGCTATTTTTTCTGTATTTTAGCAGAGACAAGCTTTCACCATGTTGGCCAGGATGGTCTCCATCTCCTGATCTCATGATCCAGCCCCCTCGGCCTCCGAAAGTGCTGGGATTACAGGTGTGAGCCACAGTGCCCGGCCTATTCAGTTTTTTAACAGGGATTTCCGAAGCACACAGCACATAGCACACAGACAAAATGAAAGCTTATGTAAATTCCAGAACACTCAAATAAAAAGTAGAATATTTTAATTATGTAAAACACTGTCTATCATTTAGAGGCTTGACTTTTCCCATTATTAATTTAGACTAGTTTTAAAAATATTCCAAATAATTTATGTACTTATAAATTTAATAATCAGTTTGACAAAATTTGAAAAAGAATACATTCAAGTCATACTTGGGTGTGTAGGGGGAAATGTTTCCAAATAATCAACTGAGGAGATTTTTTCTTTAACAATTGCTTTATATTGAAATATTTTCCTGTATTGCATTTTTTTTTTCTTTGCACTGTTGATCTAACTTTTTGCTGGCATATCCATTATAATTTATAGTCACTTCAAATAGCAAAAGCATTAGTTGCATATAATTTTTGTCACTTCTTTTTCTGGACTTGAAACCAGTTCCCCGTGATTGCTTCATTTTAATAGCCTACACATTACACTAGAACGCTCCAACATCACATTGGTGCAAGGTGACTGACCAATGGAGAAGGCTAGTTAAAGACCTTGAAAATGATACTGTGTACACAAGAGAAAACTACTGTGCTTGGTGGAGAAGAATGAACAAACAAAGTCACAAACATCTGGAAAATAGAAAGATATTATAGGGAGAAAAAAAAAACAGAAACGTTTTTATTGAGACCCATGCCTTTATTGCAAATTTCCACAGTTAGTTTGTCAGCCACATTTGTGAGATTACAAAACATATTTTCAAGGGCAGAAAAACGCTTTTATTGGCATAGCTTTCTATTTGAATAGAATACATACCAGCAGTCACATCTTCCATTATTCTAAATTATAGTCTAGTGACATTTTTGAGGATAATAATCACATTAACATAATACTAAATTCATTTTAAAAATATACCACCCTCAATGAAATATGTCTTTGTGAAAGCAACACAAATGTTCTATTTTTATTTTTTTGGGACTGAATAAATAAGGCTGTTTGATGCTGTGCAGACATGAGCAAAATGCTGTTGTTGGGTTATTTTTCTCCTTTTTCTTTTTCTTTCTTACTTTTATTTTTCAAAAATGTCATATATTCTTTCCTTAAGTGACTTGGATGGTTCTACGGCTCAAAAGAATACATCAGCTTTATTTGCAAGCGAAATGCCTAAACTCTGGCTATGTCCACTGGAAGTCAAAGGATGTATCAAATAGTCAAAGTTATATATTTTTTGCTTCTCAACAATTCCATGAAAACCTTAAAATTTCTATTTGATTATTCAAAATAGGAGGCAGAGCATTTAATGGTGGGATCTATTGTTAAAGCAAGATCAGTAACTTTTCAGCCCTGACTGCCAGAAGAAAACAAAAATATAGTTGGAGGAGGAAGAGAAAAAAGAATGAAAATAAAATCAGAAAAAGGAAAGTAAGACAGTAAGAGAAGTAGAAAAAGTAAATGACTTTTTCAGTATGTTAATAAGTGAACGACACAAAGGTATCATGAAGGAACATGAAAGAGTGTCACTGAGATCACTTCAATCATTTGTATATGATACCAGCTCATTCACCCACAAACTTTTATGGTGGGACCAGTATTAGCAGACTCTGCTGCATCAATAGAAGGAGCTTGGTTTCTAGGCTTTTAAGCTTCTACTTGATAAACAACCACAAAAACAAACAAAATGTCCTAAGGTAGGCAAGAACAGAGCTTAATACAAGCAAAAATGCAATTGACATCAATGAATGAAAATCTAATTAGAGTAAAAGTTAAAAAAGACACAACTAGGAGCTGGCAAAGTTAAAATCTGGAAGGCAACCAGCAAAAATGAGAGAAGATTGAGTTTGAAAACTTTGGTGAAACAAATAAGCACCTCTAAGATGGAATGACTGCTTTGAACAAAGCATGGGTTAGCATAGAAAGTCAGTTGTCAAAGCTGAAATTTATCACTCATATTTCATCAGCAACCAATTCTCACAAGGAACTAGAGAACTTTAAAGAAATTTTAAAAAACCACACACACTTAATGTGAGGGAAATGCAGAATTCATTGGTCTCTCTGAAGTCATAATATCCAATGGCTTAGGTGATCAGAAAAAGGAACATGTCAGTTTAAAAATTTGCAAAACAATGAATTACTTGATATATTTAGGGGGAAAAGTGACAAATCTTTTCTAATTCAACTTTTAAAAGTTTTTTTTTTTTTTCAATTCAAGCAAAGATCACTTTTAGGTTACCATTAAGAATTATTTGATATGGCATAATAGTACAATTTACTGGAAAACAAAAAAAAAGATAATTCAATTTTTCAATTAAGTATGTACTAAATATCTACTGTATAATTAACTTTTTCCTTAGAAGTATAAAATAAACTATATTCCTAAACTCAAAGAAAGAGTAATAGGAGATACATAATTTGGTTTACTGTAAAAGTGAGTTAAATATTTTGAAAACAAGTTAAAAAATCTCTTTTGGTTAGATTTTTAAAACTCAAGGAGAAAATTTTGAAAATCAATAAAAATCTATAAACATTAAAAATCATTATGTTCAATTATTTCAGGTAAATTAATCATAATTGAGGCCTTTACTATATTTGCAATTTTTTTATGTGACATAAAGTTTTAAAGAATTAAGAAATGGCATGAGTAAGAAATAAAAGCTCCATACTTATCCTTTCAAATGGACAGTAGACAATGTGCAAAGCTATTGTTGAATGATAATATTAACTTTAGATGGCATGCATTAAGGCAGTTGTCATACTTGGAAGAGTTTGAAAAGTATTTTATCCTACCTACACATAAAATATCTCCCATGTACAATTCCAAGCACTCCAAAGCTTACCAGGCAAAAGAGCATGGTGTTTAAGTATGGCAGATATGCTGTAATCATGGTAGATGGATTCCCTGTTTTGCTTATTTTTCTCTTCTCATTTGTCTCATTTATGGAGTTTGAATCACAAAAGAGCTCCCCTCATAGACTTATTGTAATGACTAAATGAATAAATCTATAGCTCAAATCATGAGCAAAGAAAGTTCATTATAAACATTTAGATATTATGTGAAGTAGTATAGCTATACTATGAAGATAACGGGAATTTTGCAAAATTTGCACTGCTTTATTATATTGCCACTTATAAGTTCTCCATCACATGATATATAAGAGTTTTTTATTTTTCTTTATCTGTCTTGGAATACAGACAATTCTGGTGTAAATTTATCTTAATTTAGTCTTGAGAGTCACCCCATGTGGCTGCAGATTTCCTTTCCCATTTGCATCAAATGTATGAAGATTTAGGTTGTCATTTCCTACTTTTCTTCCTTGTGCGTTTTGTAATACCCAGTCAGCAGCGTGCTCACTTGTGGGTAGTTTTCACTTCAAGTCATTTAATCCCATGAGAACAAATATTTTTATAATCTTTAGCTCCTACTGTTAACAAATGTTCATGGGAAAACACGATAGCACATTAGAATGATTTGCATATGTTGAGAAGATGCTAAGTTAAAACAATTGAATTATTATTTTAAGCAAAAATAGCTGGCATGGGTCTTAGTCCTGTCCTTTATGTAAATGTATAATTAAATTGTTAAATTTTTTCAGTGACTGTGTTCGTGACTATGTTCAAATGTGACAATTTCTCAAACCACTTTTATACTTCCACCCACAAACCTTAACTTTAGTAACATATTTAGAAAGACTATAATTAATCCACAGTGCCTCATAAATCAACCAGGATCCTTATCTCTCACATAAATGTTGATGTGAACTATTTATCTGATATTCGTAACTTTGATTTTTTTAAAGATACAAGGAAGATAAGAAGATTCAAAAATAAAAACAGCAAACTTAAAAGAGAAGTTTATAAAGAAAAAAATGTACTCAATAGACATAGTTTGGTCATGTGTTGGTAATAGTTTTGATAAGGATCACTTATAGTGAGAAATTTCTACATAGTCTGAAATATATTTGCTATTAGAATACAGTTGTATTAATTCCCTCAAAATGCCTATAATGCATTCTAAAAGGGTGTCACTGAAAATTCTCGCGTTTTAGAAGTATTAAGCAAACTTAGATTGGTGGTGAGTTGTTTGGCACAGAAAGTCACCCTGGAAATCTATTTTTGAATTCACACATAATTAATTTGTACCTTAATGATGTGTAACATAGCATGACATCTGCTGTTTTCAGCAGTGTTGTTGGCTTAGTGTCAGGACTATCATTAAATATTTAATAATATTATATATCTATGAATACAAAATCTAATCCTGATTCTTAATTCATTTTACAAAATGCCTGCTCAGAATACTGCTCACTTTAACTCTACATGAATCAACTATCTAAAATATTCAAAGGCCCTTGTGCAAGATGGCTGACTAGAAGCAGCAGGTGAGCACCTCTCTCACAGAAAGAAATCAAGATAGCAAGTAAATATCAACTCTTCAAGTAGATCACCTAAGACAGCACACGGAATTCAACAGAGAAGTGATGGGAATCATGGAAAGCAGAGGAGAGCAAAGCTAGGCAGCCTGCTGACATGGTACCAGCCTAAAGCTGGGAGAGGCTCCCTGATGCAGGCAAGGGATGAATGGTATATTGGGCTGAGTGAAGAGGTTCCACCCTGAAGTCACTCCCACAGAGAACCATGGGACAGGTGTTTTCCCTGGGTCTCAGATACATTGTGGCCATGAGATAGATGACAGTGTATGTCTGAATTGACAGTCATGAGCCTTGGGACAGGGATGTAATAGAGAAACAGATCACATTCCTGCCTGTCTAAGACGTGAGGCTACTGCGGCCGTCTCACCTCCTGCGTAGACTTTGGCACATTTCAGCAGGAGATCCCCAGCCATTCCCATCAGGAATGGTGCCCATGCTCAATATTAGATTATTTGTGGGGAAGCCAGGTGGTCCAACTCTGCCTAGCTTCCGCATGGCTAAAAGTGAACAGGAAACTCAAGCACTGGGCATTCCAATGTCCAGCCCATCACCTGAAACAACGGAGAACACACAGTAAATAATGATCAAGTACGCACCTATCTGCATTTGTCACAGCCACCTTTTACCCGTAAGAGCCACCTACTGGCATGGAGGCTGAACTGCACAACTAAATATAACACCTGCTGACAGAAGTTCATAGGGCTATAGAAGCAAAGCCAAAATACTGTACTCAACACTGCAATCATCTCTAAGGGAGGAAAAAATTCCACTGAAATGAAAGTTAATTCAAAAACAAGAATGTCAGCTTCTCCAGATGAGAAGGAAACAGCATAAAAACTCTGGCACCTTGAAAAAACTGAATGTTATGACACTATCAAAGTATTATACTAGCTCTCTAGCAATAGACCTTAACCAAAATGGAAATTTTGAAATGAAAGATATGCAGCCAACACAGGAACATCTAGATGCAAAATACAAATACTGTTAGACCTAAAAAACAGATGGCAGCATAATAATAGTAGGGGACTTCACCAACCCATTGAGAGCACTAGACAGATCATTGAGGTAGAAAAGCAACAAAGCACCTTTGGACTTAAACTGGACTCTAAAGCAAATAGACCTAATAGACATTAACAGAACACTTCACCCACAAATCACATAATATACATTTTCCTCATCTGTACATAGAACAATCTCCAAAATTAACCAGATGCTTGGCCATAAAGCAAGTCTCAATGAATTAAAAAATAAAAATAAAAATAATATCAAGTATCTCCTTGGATCACAGCAGAATAAGATTAGAAATCAATACAAAAAGGAACCATCAAAACCACCTAAATACATGAAAACTAAATAATTTGCTTCTGAATAATCTTTGAGTAAACAATAAAATTAAAAAAGAATTAATTTTGTAAATGAATAAAAATACAGACACAGCTTATCTAAACCTTCAGGATTTAGCAAAACCAGTACTAAGAGGAAAGTTTGCAGCATTAAATGCCTACATCAAAAACATAGGATGATCTCAAATTAACAACCTAACATTGCACCTAAAAAAAACAGAGGACAAAACCAAACCAAACCCAAAGCTAGCAGAATAAAAGAAATAACAAAGATCCCAGCAAAGCAAAATGAAATTGAGACCAAAAATATTATCTGAAGGATCAACAAAATAAAAAGTTGTTTCTTTGAAAAGATAAACAGAATTGATAGACCAATCACTAGATTAACCAAGAAAAAAAGAGAGGAGTCAAATAAGCACAATCAGAAATGGTAAAGGTGATTTTACAATGAATATCACAGAAATACAAAAGGTTATTAGAGACTACTATGAACATCTCTTTGTGTGCAAACTAGAAAACCTAGAGGAAATGGATACATTACAGGAAACATACAAGCTCCCAAAAGTGAGCCAGGAAGAAACAGAAATCTTGAAGATCCCAAAAATGAGTAACAAAATGGAAGCAGTAATTGAATTCTCCCTCCTTCCCCCAAAAAATAAGCACAGGAAAAAATAGATTAACAGTTGAATTTTATCAAATGTACAATGAAGAGCTGATACCAATCTTCCTAAAATAATTTCAAAAAATTGAGGAGGAATGATTCCTCTCTAACTTATCCTGTGAAACCAGTATCACCCAGACACCAAAATCAGGGAAGGCCACAATAAAAGGGATAACTACTGTCCAATATCCTTTAATGTACATAGATGCAAACATTCTCAACAAAATAGTAGCAAACTGCATCCAACATCACATTAAAACATACTACATCATGATCAAGTGGGTTTTATTTCAGGGATACAATGATGATTCAACATATGCAAATCAATAAATGTGATTCACTACATAAAGGGAATTAAAAACAAAACCCATATAATCATTTCAATAGATGCAGAAAAGTATTCAATAAAATCCAACATCCCTTTATGATGAAAACCCTCAACAAATTAGGCATCAAAGGAACATATGACAAAATAATAAAAACCATCTATGGCAAACCCACAGCCAACATTACAGTAAATGAGGAAAAGTTGAGAGCCTTTCCCCTAAGAAAGGAAGAGGACAAAGATGCCCAATCCCACCACTCCTATTCAACAAAGTACTGGAAGTCCTAGCCAGATAAATCAGGAAAGAGAAAGAAATAAAAGGCATCCAAATTGGAAAAGAGGAAGTTGAGTTATCTCTGTTCATGGATGACATAATCTTATAACTAAAAATCCCTAAAGCCTCCTCTCAAAGACTCCTAGGCTTGATAAATGACTTCAGTAAAGTTTCAGGATACAAGACCAACATATAAATTTCAGTAGCATTTCTATACACTCATAATATTCAAACTGAGAACCAAATCAAGATTTCAATTTTATTTATAATAACGACAAATACACCCAAAGAATCTAGGAATACATTTAACCAAGGAGGTAAAAGATATCTACAAGGGCAACTACAAAACACAGATAAAAGGCATTATAGATGACACAAACAAATAGAAAAACATTCTATGTTCATAGATTGGAGGCATTAGTATCATTAGCCAGAAGTGAACAATCTGTAAAAGAAATTTTAAAAATCCCATTTACAATAGCCACAAAAAATTAAATACCTAGGAATTAACTTAATCAAAAACATGAACGATCTCTACAATAAAAACTATAAAATACTGATAAAAGAAATTGAAGAGGATCCAAAAAATAAAAAAGATATTCCATATTCATAGATTGGAAGAATCAATATTGTTAAAATATTCATACTACCCAAAGCAATCTACAGAGTCAGTACAATCTTTATCAAAATACCAATGACATTCCTCACAGAAATAGAAAAACAACCTTAAAATTTATATGGAAGCAGCACAAAAGACCCATAATAGCCAAAGCAATTCTAAGTAATAAGAACAAAACTGGACAAACCACATTACCTGATTTCTAATTATACCACAGAGCTATAATAATCAGAACAGCATGGTACTGCCATAAAAATAGACAGATGAATGAAACAGTATAGGAGAACCTAGGAACAAATCCACAAACCTACAGTGAACTCATTTTTGACAAAGGTGCTAAACACACACACTGGGGAAAAGACAATCTCTTTGATGATTGGTGCTGGGAAAACTAAATATTCATGTGAAGAAGAATGAAACTAATTCCCTATCTTTTGCCAGATACAAAAATCAAATCAACGTCAATTAAAGATTTAAATCTAAAACCTCAAACTATGAAACTGCTACAATAAAACTTTGGGGAAAATCTCTAGGACATTGGTCTGGGCAAAAAATTATTGAGCAATGCCCCACAAGCACAGGCAACCAAAGCAAAAATGGACAAATGGAATCCCATCAAGTTAAAAAGACTCTGCACAGCAAAGGAAATAATCAACACGGTGAAGAGACAACATACAGAACAGGAGAAAAATATTTGCAAACTACCCATCTGACAAGGGATTAATATCAGAATATAGAAGGAGCTTAAACAGCTCTTAAGAAAAAGATAACAGTCTGATCAAAAAATGGGCAAAAGATTTGAATAGACATTTCTTAAAAGAAGATATATAAACAGAAAACAGAAATATGAAAAATTGATTAGCATAATTAATCATCAGAGAAATGCAAATCAAAACTACAATGAGATATTATCTCACCCTAGTTAAAATGACCTCTATCAAAAAGACAGGCAATAGCAAATCCTGGCAAGGATATGGAGAAAAGGGAACCATCATACACTGCTGGGTGGGAATATAAATTAGTAGCACTAATTAGTAAATTAGTAACACTATGGAAAAGAGTTTAGAGGTTCTTCAAAAAACTAAAAATTGAGCTACCATATGATCCAGCAAGCCCACTATTGAATATATACTAAAAAGAAAGAATATTAGTATATCAAAGGGACATCTGCACTCTCATGTTTGTTGCAGCACTGTTTACAATAGCTTAGATGTGGAAGCAATCTAAGTGTCCATCAATAGATGAGTTGATAAGGAAAATATAGTACATATACACAATGGAGTATTCAACCATAAAAAGATTTGAAACTAAAAATTCTAGAAGAAAATCTAGGATATTCTTTTTTCAATATTAACCTAGGCAAATAATTTGTACTAAGACCTCAAGTGCAAATCCAATAAAAACAAAAATAAATAAATGATACTTCATTAAACTAAAAAGCTTCTGCACAGTAAAAGAATCAACATAATAAATAAACACTTTACACAATGGGAGAAAAGTTTTGTAAACAATGCATTGGACAAAGGGCTAATGTCCAGAATTTACAAGGAATTAACTAGAAAAAAACAAATAATTCCATTTAAAAAATGGGCAGAGGACATGAACAGACATGTCTCAAAGGAAGGCATACAAGCAGCCAACATATATATATATGAAAAAATGCTCAACATCACTTGTCTTCAGATAAATGCAAATTAAAACCACAATGAGATACTATCTTACACCAATCAGAAAGGCTATTATTAAAAGGACTAAAAATTAACAGAGATTTGCAAGGATGCAGATAAAATGGAATGCTTGTACACTGTTGGTGGGAATGTAAATTATTACAACCTCTTTGGAAAATAGTATGGCGATTTCTTAAAGAACTAAAAACAGAACTACCATTTGACCCAGCAATACCAGTACTGAGTATCTACCAAGGGAAAGGACATCGTTATGTCAAAAGGATACCTGCACTCATAATTCTCACAACACTATTCACAATAGCAAAGACATGAAATCAAAGTGTCCATCAATGGAAGATTGAATAAAGAAAATGTTGTGTATATACACCATGGAATACTATGCAGGCATAAAAAGAATGAAATAATGTCTTTAATATCACAGCATCAAGGAAGAAGTGAGCCTTTCCCTGAACTGCTGTAATGTATGAGCCTTGTCAGCTCTCAGGGCATCATGAGCTCCTTTCTAGCTCTTGCTAGTGCCATGTTTCATGTAGTGGGTCTTGGCCCAGTTCCAGCTCACTGGCAAATACAATATCACCTGTGATACAGGGTACTTGATAATCACAGCTGAGCAAGTTAAAATAGCATGTCCTCTAGAAATACATGGCTTCCATATTCTTTAGACTAATCTTGTACAACAATCTCTGAAAGAACAGTTGCCAAATGAATTCCTTTCCTCTAAGTTCTTATGAAGGGTCTCATTTTGATATCCAAATACAATGAAATCTTGTTTTAAAACTCATCCTAGAATGAAATTCAGAATAAGTCAGATCCATCTAAAGCTTCACAGAAATAATTTTAAATATAAAAATATTAAAATAATCTCATTGTGTTTCTTCTATATCGATGTAGTTCAGAACAGATTACTCAGGGCACTACATTATAGAATGTCCATTATTTTGTTGTGGCATAAGTTTGCTGATAATCCTGACTATGCTTGCTGAGAGAGCCCCAAATTTTCTGAATCTGTGATTTATGTGAATTTATTTGAATCCAGAATACAAGCAAAGTGAAACTCAAAGCTGTAATGAGGTTGACGAAAAATAATAATAAAAGCAATTGTTCTCAGTTTGAATTGTACTTTATTAGTTTGTTAACTTAAAAGAATGCCTGGGTCACATTTTGAAGCATTAGCAGTGAAAATCCATAACTGAACTACATAAATTACAAATTGATTTAGATGAACCAGGTCTGGCTCTAATGTCTAGCATACACGATGTGCTAAAGGTGTTTAATGATCCATGCACAGATGCAGCAGTGAGAGAATTTAACAAAATTGGCATTGGCTTTTATTAGATCTCACATGGTCAAATAGCATTTATCTGATGTGAAGAATGGACTCAGTGAATTATCAAGTCAACAGATGCTTTTTTTTTTTTTTGACGTGGTAAACCTCTTTGGATTTGTAATAGAATAGCTCATTGGAGAACATTGCAACCTCTAATGTTTTGCTAGAAGGTGAGGAAATACCAGGCAGAGACAAGTTATTACAAAGAGAAAATACATCACTTTGAACTGTAAACACTTGTTCTTAACACATGATGCCTCTTACAGATGACAGATGTGTATGATTTATAAAACATTTTCTTGTTTAGGAAAACAAAGTGATAAAATTGAGTTGATGGATGTAGTAGCTGTGAGACAAAATCATTCTGTGTCTATGTTAGCCATATGCAATAAAAGCTAAAATAATGTCCTCTATTTTTTAAACTCAGTAGCAGGTGCTATTTATATTATTCAGTCATTTGGCAAGTAAATCTTCTCTCAGTACTCAAAATCTAAATCATTACTGTTGATATTCAGGAAACTGAGAATTGTGATTGCTAACTCATAGAAAGGGTTGAATTGTGTTTTTTTTAAAAAACGTAAATGAAAGAATTGTCATGGTAGGTAGAAAAATGGCCTTCCCAAGATGTCCATGTCCTAATCCCTAAAAACCATTAGTATGTTACCTTACATGGCTGAAAGCGTTTTAGCAGATGTGATTAAATTAAGGGTCTTGAAATGGGGAGATTATCTCAGATTATCTGGGTGAACCTAATGTAATCATAAAGGTCCTGATGAGTGAAAAAGAGATCCAGGAGAGGCAGAGTCAAAGAAAGAGATATATGACAACAGAAGCAGAGGTTTGAGTGATTTAATTGCTGCCTTTTATTTAAGATGGAAGGGGCCCATGAGTCCAGGAATAAAGGTAGCCTCTAGAAACTGGAAAAGGCAGGGAAGCTATTTCTCCCCTAGAGCTTCCAGCATGAATGTAACCCTGCTGACACCTTGATTTTGGCCTCATAAGACCCATTTTGAACTTCCAAACTGCAAAATATTTTTTTGTATTGCTTTAAGCCATTATACCACTAGATTTGTCGTAATTTGTTACAATAGAAAAGGGAAACAAATGTAGTCATTTGCCTTATGGCTATTGTTGATTTTACATAAAGAAGTCTCTTATATTTGTCATCATTGTCCTGCAGTACACTGGAATATGTGGAGAATCACACATATGTATACTTAAATGTTTGAAATATCAAGTTTGACATATCAAGTCTAAGGTTAGGCAATGCTTGTATGTGCCGTAATATTCTGCTCAGAAAATGCTCAACACTTTGTCTGAACATGCTGTGCAATGCTACCAGGAGGTTCCTTTGTTCTTGCTTCTTGTTTATTTTTTTACATCAATAAATGAAAGACATTCTTTGTGGTCAACAACTGAACTTAGTTATATACCAACAACATTCTCCAAATCGACACAACAACAACAAATAACCCCTTTCCAATGGATTCATGTTCTTTGAAAAACAAACAAGTATTCTTTCTGCCCTTTAAAAAAATCAACTCAAAAGTAACTTCAAAACCACCAAAGGTATAAGTGTAAATAAATACTTTCTTCTGTTTAAAGATTAGATTGTAATTAATGAGTGAAAATAAAATGTTGTTTTAAAAAATGATTGTATAAGTTTCACACCACTTGGCAATAAAGATGAAATTCTTTAAAAAAATAATAAGATGAGTGCTCCCCAAAGTTTGCTAAGAGAAATTAGCCCCAGGAAATTCACTAAAAAAAAAAGTAGACTTTATGTATTTGACAATCAGTGCACGCTGGCTTTTCTGTCTTCAACTTTCACAATGGCATAAGAATTCCCTGAAAAGGCCAGAAGTAAAGAATCTTATTCAAATGTAACTAAGCTTTTCTTTAAGATATTTAAATATGAGACACTTTTATTATTATTATTAACTCTAAAAAAGTATTGAGGTAAATGATGATCAAACTATTCTCTGAAACTCATGGTAAATAATATAATGTAGTCATCAACTTGGAATTCAGGCAGACATCCTTAAAATTATTGGGATAGGCATAATAATTTCTATCAGTTTTACCTTGAGATTGTCTTCTTATTTCCATTTTAGAATTTTAAAAACTGAAACACAGGTAGGTTACATACCTCTTCATGATCATCTTATATTTGAATGGTGAAGATGGAATCAATGGAAATAAAACCAGTCTATGCCCTTGTGTGCTCTGATATCTTGTTTTTTTGGTCATTTCGAAGTCTCTATTGTCTGTCATCCTATTTTTTTTTTTTTACTTACATGAATAAAAGGCTTTAATTTTATTTTAAAGCAAACAAAACTCCAGGGAAAAGTGAAAAGAAGCATATTGTGTTTCAAGTGGTTTATGTGTCCCCTGCAATTGTCAAAATTCGTCCTTTTCATACCATAAATTAGGGAATGTGATTAATTTGTGGTGGTTTTGAATAGGAAATTTACATAAAAGCAGGCAGTTATAATTCATACCCTCTAACATAATCGACAATCTGATGGTAAAATTTTCTCTAGGTGTATTGCAGAACTGAATTTTCAGTCATACAATTTCAGTGATTTCTAATTCAGCTTTTCGGAATCCTAATCAGTTATTTAGTTAGCATTTTTGACTTCATTCAATTTAATACTTAATTGGTCAAGTTATATGTGCATATATATATATATAAAACTTAATAGCTAGTTAGACTCCAAGCACTATATGTTCCTGATGTGAAAACCAGCAACTTTTTATATAATTACTTCGCATATTTTCTGTGGTTCAAGGCAGTGACAGCCATATCCTGCTTGCATGAGGCAAGTATAGACTGCAGCTTTGAATCTGTTTTCATTCAGGTCCATCATCTTGAAGTACCAAAGTATAGTAATGGTTATGACAGTTAAGATTGTTTGGCACCAGGCGACTTTATTATTCTTGCAAATATGAAGCTTAAAAATGTACCATATATAGAAAGTTCAGGTAAATTTGCAATGGTATGATGCAGTACTTGTTAGTCTTAAATTACCATTGGTGTAAGATAATATTATGGTAATGGTTATAACTAAATAATAAAGATACTTTTCATATGAGTTTTTATAAGACTTGTGCTGCCACAAGCAGAATTGCTGAAAGTGACCTCACATGCTCACCTTGTGTTGCCTGTATATTAGCCACCTGAAGGTAGGGATTGCCTTACCAAATCATCTTCCGATAGGCCTGAGGCTTCCTCCCCCAACAGAAGGATTTCTTGAGATCCAACATCTCTAGGTTTTGAAATGCTAGTATTTCCAGAACACCTTTGGAAATAGATGGACCCTAAATCCATCCATTCGTTTATACCTTCAGTGATGATACTGTTTCCCTATACTTGTTATATGAAAAAGGAGACTCATATTAGAGAGGACTCAATGATTTAACAGGCTCAGAGATTTGAGCACATTTCTCTGTGGAATGATAAGAGGATAAAGGGCTCCTAAAACTTCGCTTGCTGACCTTGGGCATACACAAATTTTCTCAATAAAGTGTATTCCTTAACTCATGTTATACATTCTGAAATTCATCCAGACTTCTGCTGCACTACAGGTAAAGACGAAGAAACGATATAATTTGTATGGCAGTACTCTTTGTGATTGTTCAAACTGAAATTATAGTTTCTGTGTTGAAAAATGGTTATATATTGACTTTTAAAAATAAATTTTATTGTGCATATTTAAGGTATAAACACGCTGTGGTATAAATAAAGATAGTAAATAAATTACTATAATGAGGCAAATTAGCACATCATCTCAAATATTTACCCACAGTTTTACTTTTGTGGCAAGAACCACTTAAATCTACTCATTTAACATCAATCTCTTATACGGTACAATTTTATTACCTATGGTCCTCATGCTATACATTAGCTCTCTAGACTTGTTTTGTTTTCTCTGTATATTCAATTTTTTTTGGATTCTACATCTAAGTGAGACCATGCACTATTTTTCTTACTGCATCTTGCTTATTTCACTTAGCATAATATTCTCCAGACTTATCCAGTTGTGGCAAATGGCAAGATCTCATTCTTTATTAGGTGTGAATAATATTACATTGTATATATGTATATTTACATTGTAAATATACATGGTTTCTTTATCCATTCATCCACTGATGAAAACTTAGGTTGTTTACATATCTTCACTATTGCAAATAATGTTGCAATGAACATGGAAACGAAGGTTTATTTATGAGGTGGTTATTTCATTTCTTTTGGGCATATGCCCAAAGGGAGATTGCTGGGCCATATGGTAGTTCTCTTTTTAATTCCTTTAGAAGTCTCCATACTGTTTTCCATAATGGCTATGCCAATCTATATTCCTACCAATAGTGTGTAAGAGTTCCCTTTTCTTTACACTCTTGCCAACATTTGTTGTCTTTAGGATTTTTCTAATGGGTGTGAGATAGTATCTGACAGTGGTTTTGATGTGCATATTCTTGATGATTAATAATGATGAGTACCTTTTCATATAATGGTTGGCTATTTTATGTCTTTGTTAGAGAAATGTCTATTCATGTCTTTTGCCCATTTTTAATCAGGCTATTTGTTTCTTCACTATTTAGTTATATAAATTTTTATAAATTTTGAATATGAACCACATATGAGATATATGGTTTGCAAATATTTTTCCCAATCTGTAGGTCATTCATTCATCTTGTTGATTGTTTCCTTTGCCATACAGAAGTGTTTTCGTTTGATGTAGTCTCCTATATTTATTTTTGCTTTTGTGGTCTGAGTTTTTGGTGTAATAGCTGAAAAACTATTGCCAAAGCCATTATCCAGGAGCTTTTCCCCTATGTTATTTTCTAGGAGTTTCATAGTTTCTTATCTTAAATATTTGGGTCTTTCATCCATTTTGAGTTGATATTTGTTTATGATTTAAGATAAAGATTTAATTTCATTCTTTTGCATGTGGACCTCCAGTTTTCCCAGCACCTTTGTTTGAAGAACTCTCATTTCCCCATTGTGTCCTCCTGGTGTCCCTGTCAAAAATAAGTTGAACTTATATGTTTATATTTCTGGAGTCTGAATCTATTTCTGGAGTTTGAATCTATTCTGTTCCACTTGTCTATGTGTCTGTTTTTATGCCAGTACAATACTCTTTTGATTCCCTTAGCTTTGGAATACACAGTAATTTTAAACCAGGGAGTCTAATGCCTCCAATTGTGCTTTTCTTTCTCAAAAGTTCCACACATATTTTAAGTGTTAAGTGTTTTTTTTTTTTTTTTTTTTGGAAAGCCTTTTGCTCTGTCCTCCATGTTGGAGCACAGTAGCGCGATCTCAGCAGCTCACTGCAAGCTCCGCCTCCTGTGTTCACGTCATTCTCCTGCCTCAGCCTCCGGAGTAGCTGGGACTACAGGTGCCCGCCACCACGCCTGGCTAATTTTTTGTATTTTTAGTAGAGATGGGCTTCACCGTGTTAACCAGGATGGTCTCGATCTCCTGACCTCGTGATCCGCCCGCCTCGGCCTCCAAAAGTGCTGGGATTACAGGCGTGAGCCAGCGCGCCTGGCCAAATTTTAAGGTTTTTGAAACTTTCTGTGAAGAATACCATTTGATGGGAATTACACTGAATCTGTATATGGCAATATACATGCCTTGGGTAGCATGAATACATGAAGAAAATCAACTCCTCTGATCCACGGTCATGGGATAGCTTTCTATTTATTTGTGTCTTCTTCAATTTCTTTAATCAATATTATATGGTTTTCAGTGTACAGATCTTTAATCTCCTTAGTTAAATATATTCCTTCATATCTTATATTTTGACACTATCATAAATGGGATAATTGTCTTGAATTCTTTTTCAGTTAGGTCATTATTTGTGTATAAAAATGCTACTGATTTGGTATGTTGATTTCATACCCTACAACTTTACTGGATTCACCTACTAGTTCTAACAGTTTTTTATATAAAAATAAATCAATAAAAAAGATAGTTCCTCATTTTTTAGCTGTGGGGAAAATGAAGCAGTTGGCCTTAAGTGAAGACCAACATTTAGCAATAGCACTTTGTCATATTATTCATGAAAAAAATAAAATGTCTTGACAACCATAGATTCAAACAATTTTATAGCATGCTTCCTTTTATTGAATAAAAGCATTCAATATTTTTAAGTAAGTTTTTAAGCCTTGTAAAATCCTCTTCAATGCCTTATATACATTACTCTAAACCTTATAGATTAAGTCCATAATGCTGCTTATACAAAATTGAAGTCAGATTTTTAAAGCACATTATCCAAAATGCCACTATACTATATGTAAATGACCAAGTGTAATGTGCTGTTTGTTACGGGCAACTGCACATTCTGGTTTGCTTGGGACAGGTCTGGTTTCTGTCTATTGTTCTGGCATCCATCTAGTTTAGCATTTGTCCCAGATTTTCATTTTTTAATCAAGATTTTTTTAAAGTAAATAGTTGCTTTAGAATAAATCAGGATAGGTATGGGAAAACTCAAAGCATCTTATTTCTAGCTTTTTTCATGGTCTCATTGTCTACTTCTAAATTTTGGTTAAGAAGATTGCCCACAAAGCTGCAAAGGCTCCATTTATGCATTTATATATTGTATTATTCCATTTTCATGCTGCTATAAAGATACTACCTGAGAATGGGTAATTTATAAACAAAACAGGTTTATTTGACTCATAGTTCAGCATAGCTGGAAAGGCCTTAGGACATTTATAATTATGGCAGAATGCAAAAGGGAAGCAAGCACCTTCTTCAAAAGGTGGTAGGAAAGAGAGAGAGCACAGGGGAAACTTTCACTTTTAAACCATCAGATTGCATGAGAACTCCCCACTATCATGAGAACAGCATGGGGAAAACCACCCCCATGATCCAATCACCTCTCATCTGGTCCCTCCCACATCACATGGGGATTACAATTTGAAGTGAGATTTGGGTGGGGACACAGAGCCAAATCATATCATTCCACCCCTGGCGCCTCCCAAATCTCATGTCTTGACATTTCAAAACCAGTCATTGCCTTCCCAACAGCCCCCAAAGTTTTAACTCATCCAGCATTAACTCAAAAGTCCAAATACAAAGTTTCGCCTGAGAAAAGACAAGTCCCTTCCACCTATGAGCCTGTAAAATCAATAAGGAGGTGTTAGTTACTTCCAAGACACAGTGAGGGTAGAGTCATTGGGTAAATGTTCCCATTCAAAATGGAAGAAACTGGCCAAAACAAAGGGGCCACAGGCCCCATGCAATTCTGAAACCCTGCTGGGCTGTCATTAAATTTTAAAGGTCCAAAATCTCCTTTGACTCCATGTCTCGTATCCAGGGCATGCTGATGCAAGGAGTGGGCTCCCACAGTTGTGGACAGCTCCATCCTGTGGCTCTGCAGGGTACAGTCCCCCTCCTGGCTGCTTTTATGGGCTGGTGTTGAGTGTCTGTGGCTTTTCCAGGTGCATGGTGCAAGCTGTAGGTGGATCTACCATTCTGGGGTCTGGAGTATATTGGATCTCTTCTCACAGCTCCATTAGGCAGTGCCCCAGTGGGGACTTTCTGTGGGGTATCCAACCCACACATTTCCCTTCCACATTGCCTTAGCAAAGGTTCTCCATGAGGGCTCTGCCCCTGCAGCATGCTTCTGCCTACACATCTAGTTATTTCCATACATCCTCTGAAATCTAGGTGGAGGTACTCAAACCTCAACTCTTGTCTTCTGTGCATTCGCAGGCTCAACACCACATGGAAGCTGTCCACGTTTAGGGCTTCCACCCTTTGAAGCAATGGGCTGAGCTGTACCTTGGCCCTTGTATCTGTGTCTGGAGCTGGAGTGACTGGGATGCAGGGTGCCACATCCCAAGGTTAACCCAAGAAACCACTTTTTCCCTCTTAGTCCTCCAAGCCTGTGATGGGAAAAGCTGCCTCTAGGATCTCTGAAATGACCTGGAGACATTTTCCCCATTGTCTTGGTGATTAACATTTGGTTCCCCATTACTTATGCAAATTTCTTCAGCTAGCTTGAATTTCTCCCCAGGATTTTTTTCCCTATTAAATATAATGGCAAAAACCGCAATTACTTTTGCATCAACCTAAACCAACTGTCAGACTGCGAAGTTTCCAAACTTTTATGCTCTGCTTTACTTTAAAACATAATTTCTAATTCCAAATCATCTCTTTGTGGACACATATGACTACGCTTTCAGGAAAAGCCAGGTCACCTCTTGAATGCTTTGCTCCTTGGATATTTCTTCTTCCACATACCCTAAATCATCTCTCTCAAGTTCAAAGTTCCACAGATCTCTAGGGCAGGGGCAAAATACCTCCAGCTAAAGCATAGCAAGAGTGACTTTTGCTTTAGTTCTCAATAAGTTTCTCATCTCCATCTGAGACCACCTCAGCCTTGTCTATATCATCATCAGCATTTTGGTCAAAACCACTCAACAAGTCTCTAGGAAGTTCCAAACTTTCCCGCATATTGCTGTCTTCTGAGCCTTCCAAACTGTTCCAACCTCTGCCTGTTACCCATTTCCAAAGTTGCTTATACATTTTCAGGCTATCTTTATAGCAGTGCCCCTCTCCTTGTACCAATTTCTTGTATTAGTCCATTTTCATGAAGAATGATATGATAGATGTGAAATGTCTTGGCTCCATTGGTGCAAGAGAAACTTCAAAAATAAATTATTCTAGTTTTTTTTTAAAATAGTGTTTTCAAATGCTTCTTTTTCCTATATATTCATTGACTGAAAATATAGATGTAGGAGTTCAATTTGATAAAAGTGAAACAGTTACCATGCTATTGGAAGATCAGTAAAAACTGGCCGGGAACGATACAAATATTTTAGCCAATTGGCAAGGCAAAGCTTTGTAGTAAAAGGAATATTCGAACTAAATTAAACCTATGGAGCGGAAGTGTAGCTGGAATTGGTTTTTGGACACACAAAAGTTGTAATTATACTCAAATAAGATGAATGTTCTACTAATGGACATAGAAGCTTGAAGTTGTGAACATTTACAATTTTTGCCTATATACCTCTAGAGTAAATAAACTAAAAAACTTATAGCAAAACTGATGTTGAATGAACCCATATACGAAAGCTCAGTATGGTGATACATGCAGCCTTTCTTTTTACTTTCTATAATACTTCATGTTTCAGAAGTAGTTACAACTTGTTTTATGAGTTTCATTTTGTGAAAATATTTATTGAAGGAATATATTCTGATTGGAGATGAAAAGACAATAACTGAAATGTCTTATGCTTAGTAGAAATTTTTTTTTTCTCAGCCTCCCAGGGACTTCAGCATGTAGAGAGATTTTCATAATTTAAAAATATGTGAAGACTCTTCAATATAATTTGTTAGCATTTTCCTATTTGTTAACTATAAAATACTATTTTGAGAACAAGTATAGGCAGTTTTATAAAAAATATTTAAAAATTAAGAACATATTTAAAATGTATTTATATTAGCATCGTTGGCATAGTATTAGAAACAGATATGACTAAGAAACTGAATAAAGTATGTAAATTTATGCCCAGGTGAATTTGTATTATTTTTAAAGGCTTAGAAAATTAAACACTTTCAAAAATTTTCTTTAATGTAAATAAATATGTGGATATATTTAAACATTTTTAAGAAATATATTAATTTCAAAAATATTTTAAAACATAATTCTGTTAAGGTCTACCAATATAATGAAACCAATGGCTAGTCAATAAAATTTTTTATAAAATTATATTTTATAATTATTTTAGTAACCCCATTCACTGTAAAAATTTCCCAATTTGGATCAGTAAGTTATTTGGTCACCTAGTATTGAATTGAATATTCTTTCTTTGCTTTGCAATTGTTCTCAACCAGGATCTGGTAACTTGGTTACAGATTATACTACTGCTTCTTGCATTTTACTTCTCTCCTCTAATTCAATTTCTTTCTTATCCAGGTATGTTATTTGTAATTCTTTTAGCAAGTATGTATTAGGGCTAAACTGTTCCAGTATTTCAAAGAAAATGTGTTTATATCATCTATGCTCCTGAATGATAATTGAACTGAGTACAGAATTCTTAGGTGACATTCATTTTCTCTTAGCACTTTTAAGATACCGTTCTGCTGTCTTTGAGCCTCTTGTTGCTGTCAACAACTGTCAGTCTAATTGTTATTCTTTATAAGTACTTTATAAGTAATTAATCTTTATGGTTATTTTCAACATCTTTTCTTTCTTTCTTTTTTTTTTTGTTTGAGACAAGGTCTTACTTTGTCACCCACCATGGAGTGTGGTGGTGCAAATGCGTCTCACTGCAGCCTCACCCTCCCAGGCTCAAGCAGCCTCAACCCTTCAAGTAGCTGGGACTACAGGAACATATCATCACGCTTGGCTCATTTTTATATTATCATGTTGCCCAGGCTGGTCTTGAACTTCTGGACTAAAGTGATCTGCCTGCCTCAGCCTCCACAAGTGTCGGGATTACAGGTGTGAGCCACCGCGACTGGCTTCAATACTTTTTATTTGCTTTTGTGAGGGTTATTTTAACTATTAATTATATATGAATTCTTTTTATTCATTTTGCTTGGGAATAAATGGCATATTTTAATGTGATAATTCATATCTTTACTAAGTGCTGAATGATTTCAGTCATTATTTTTACAAGAATTGGTTCTGTGACATTCCTTCTATACTGTGCTGTTGGAGCTCCTACTAATGAATGTGGTGGATTCTACCACTGGCCAGTGTATTCCCAGACCTCTTCTTCCTTACACCCTTTCATTAAAAAGACCAGAGCTGCTAAATATTTACTTTTCTAGCCTCTCTTAAAGGCAAGACTTGCCAAGTACAGTTTTAAAGATGAAATGTTAAGTGGAATTGTGTTATTGGAACTTGTGGGAAGTTCCTTCTTTCATGATGAAAAGAGAAACCCAATTGGTGGTATTTCCATCCCTCTGCTTCCTGCTACAAACTTAAATACAATGAGAAGAGTTTTAGCCTTCATTTGGATTTTAGTAAAAGGTCAAGATAACATCAGGGATGCATCTGTGACATCTCCGAGACACAGATCTGGTGATTGTTAGCTGCCTCCCTCCAAATTTGTAATTATGTGATAGTATAACCTCGGTTTCTTTAAACTGAGTCCATGGAAACACCTAAGCGCTAATACTTTACTTAAGAGAAACATGCATAGAATATGTGGGTGATGAAAACATAGCAACAAAGGAAAGGAAGATGCCAAGTAAAATAATGCAATGTATCTCTCTCTGCGTATCTGCTCACCAGGAGGCATAGTAACACAAGAGACAGTACAGTTTTTCACTTGCCACATAACAATTTTTGAAAACATGGAACGGAGAAATTTTACATCAGAGTAGTTCACTAGAGTGGAAATGGAGGCAGGCTATTTGTCTAGTGCTTTCCTGCCTCCTGCTTCCCATGAGATCACATGATGCAGAACATTTGGAGATAATCACCTCTTTCACTTCTGTGTGATGATGTCCAGCCTCTGGGTGACTGGTCACTAAGCCATATCCTATAACCTGTAGTATGATATTTCATCCATGTCTAAAAATGGAATGGAAATGCAGTTCTGAGAGGCGGGATATGGACCAGGAGAAAGAGGAAAGGAACTAGTTGGAAGAATATTCCCAACATAGAACCTTTTCATTTAAAATTCCAAATCCTTTTCTGAGGCTTCTCATATTTCTTCCCACTTTTTTTACTTTATATGATAGGACTTAATTCTAGATAATACAATGATACTATATTTATATGATTTATTTATTTGTTATCTTTTACTCTTTAATAGTTTGTAAGCTAATTCATGAAGGCAGTGAATTTTTTCATAGGATATTAATGAATTGCAGCCTTAGTGCTTTGCCCTACCTTCTTGGATATTAATATGTATTTGAACCAGATTCATCTTTTGGAGATTTGGTCAGCTTGGACTTATTCCTATTGGAGATAATTACAGGTGACAAGGATGATTTTTATCTAGTATTCTGGTGGTTAGGAGCATTAAATTTAGAGTCTATCTGAATTCACATTCTCACTCTGACACTTATAGTTGTGTGACATGGTGAAAATTATTGAATAACTTTAAAGTTGTTTTCTCACCTACCAAATGATTTTACTAATATTATCTATATTTATGGTTGTTGTAAGCAATATATGCAACATCATATATAAATCATTTTTATGGTGCCTAGCACCCAGTAAAACTTGTTAGTCATTTTAATCAGTTCAAGCTGCTATAAGAAACTACCATAGATGAGGTGGCTTAAACAACATAAATTTATTTCTTGTGGTTTTGGAGACTGAGAAGTCCGAGAGAAGATGCCAACAGACATGGTGTCTGATTAGGAAGTCTTTCTGATATGTATAACACCTTCTTCTCTTTGTGTCCTCATATGGTGGAGAGGAGAGAAAGAGAGAGAGAGAGAGAAAGAGAGAGAGAGAGAGAAAGAGAGAGAGAGAGAGAAAGAGAGAGAGAGCTTTCTTGTTTGTTCTTATAAGGGTGCTAATCCCATTCATAAGGGCTCCACCCTCATGAACTCATTAACTCCCACATACCATCACATTTGGGATTAAGGTTTCAACATGTGAATTTTAGGGGAACACAAATATTTCGTTCATAACTATGGTGTTTATATCCTCAGTGTCTAATGAGAAAGACAGTAAACACTCTGTTTTGATGTATATAGCTTTTTACACAAGTGGTGGAAAAGCTGAAAAAAACTGTGGTGAGGCAATCCATAAATGAGCAACAGCAGGATGCTGCTACCACCTCTAGGCATTCTGGACAAAGAGATCAGGCAACATGAGAGCTCAGGGGCAAAGTCACATGATTGGAAGCTGCTGCCTTGAAGGAGATGGAGGCACTGCCTGATCTTGATGACAAGATGGACAACAAATACCCTGCTTTCTCTCATCTTTTCGCCTTCTATCCTCCCATTCAAGGAACCTAACTAGAAGTCAAGTGATAAGAGAACCTTAAAAATCCAGCTCATGAGATCAGCTTGCCAGTTGTCCAGAGTGTTCAGGGAGAAGAGCAAAGAATGGATCTGAAGGCAAATAGGTCCAAACTCTGGTCCATATTCGTTATTATTGTTAGAATTATTATTGCCAAGATTTCAGCCTTTCTCCATTCTATTATTCAATGTAATTCAAAGGCTTTTTCTTATTTCTTTGGGATCACCTACAAATTACTTTTTATACTATTTCATATTAAAGCAGAAACCATACTTACTAGTTTTAGTATAACCCATGTTGCAAAGTGCCTGTCTCATGGAAAATACTTCTGTGACAGGAATAAATTAGAGTGAATCTATAAATCCATATTAGTACTTTATAATTAAACCTTGATCAGTTCAGCCACTTAGCAGTTCACCTACATACCTCTAATTTCATTTTATACTTCCCTGTTTTAGAATAAATTACTATTTTTATGCAAAGCAAATGAGTGTTTCATTTCCATTACTGACTCTTCATATGAGAGAAATTGTATGATGAAGGGTTATTGTCATGATAAAAAGTTTCTAACATTTTTTCCCTTTATGCTGTTTAGCAGTTATTATAAATAAATGATTCCTTATATCTAGATACTACTCTTTGTGTGTTTTTCAAAAGCTAATTAATTTTAGCATTAGTGAGTAATATTTTCTGTGAAATATTATCTGATTCTGTTCATCTAACAAATAGGAAGATTTAAGAGTACTTCCCCCTCGAACATTTTCTAATTCATGAAATTTTATGTTGCTTTCAAAAAACAAATCTTATTTTTTAATTTTAAAATGTTTTTGGAGAATTTCCTCAAAAATAATGTATTTTCAAATGCAGTACTATTTGTACATAGGACATTCCACTATAAGCCCTCTACCTCTCCAGGTTTTAAATAAAAGCCTGACCTAAAAAAGACACATGTGAATATAGTATATTTCTAAAATCCCTCTGCTTTTCATAATAAATAGCATTTGTGTGCTTAAAACTTCTACAGATTTAAAACCTATTTCATAGTGTTATGATCAACATAGTACACAATCCCTGTGGCATTTAGACCCCCTTTATTTTACTCATTGCACAAATACGTTGGTTATAATTGTGAAGCTCTTCTGTTATATACCAGATACCGAATTTCAAGGATAAACAGGTAAAAATAAATAGCAGTCTCAATTTCTTCTCTTAAATTGAAATTTATAGGACTGATATTTTTTAGAACAACTACAACCCATATTTATGCATTTATTATAAGTGAATCACCCTCAAAAGGACTTTTTAAATCACCTCTTTCTTTCTAGTGGGATACTTATAGTATGAGGTATGTTTTGAATATTTCCAGAAAATTGTTCAGTGTTTCAAACATTACTGGTAATTAGTGATACACAGTGCAACATCTTTCATCACCCTTTTACCACTTCAATGACCATAGCTATATTTATAGGATAAAGAATAGAGAATCTCAGCTGGGCGTGCTGGCTCACACCTGTAATCCCAGCACTTTGGGAGGCCGAGGCGGGGGGATCACCGGAGGTCAGGTGTTCAAGACCAGCCTGGCCAACATGGTGAAACCCGTCTCTACTAAAAATATATATATATAAAAATTAGCTGGGCATGGTGGCAGGTGCCTGTAATCCCACCTACTCGGGAGGCTGAGGCAGGAGAATTGCTTGAACCCGGGAGGCGGAGATTGCAGTGAGCCAAGATCGTGCCATTGCACTCCAGCCAGGGGGATAAGAGCAAGACTTCATCTCAAAAAAAAAAAAAAAAAAAAAAGAATAGAGAATCTGAATATTCCCTAGGTGGAAAACTATGGCTGAGCAAGAGTGTTTCAAGTAAAGCCATGGAGAAAGCAATTAAAGATAAACATAAGGTCAAGTCAAGGTCATGGATAGAAAACAGATTTTGGATTGTTTTCTTAAAGTGAAAACGAACCAAGATGGAAAATCTAGAGTGTAAGAAATGTGAATAGTAAAAATCAGTAAAATGTTCAAGAGCAAGAAGACGAATGTTATTAGTAGAGAATGTAAGGATCTGTGTTGTAGGTTGCTCCAGGAATTTTTTTTAGCTTTCTCTAAGTTTGGTTAAAATTTTCCCTGAATTATATACTGATGAGCATAAGTTCTGCAGAATGATGATATAGTCTGTGTCCAGCTGACATAATGAAGATTTTTGAAATTACGTGTATTTATAATGTAATCTATGTGGATTCTGCCAAGAAGAGGAACTGGTTCCAGTTATCCTGTTGCTGCTGTAGGGGAATCAATCTAAATGCTGCTTAAGGAACCAATTGTTTTGTTTTATTTTTACTCTTTGTGTCTCATATCCTCTATAGGGCAGTCCGATAGGAATAGAATGTGAGCCACCAATGTGAACCACATATTTAATTTTAATGTTTCTGGTAGCCACATGGAAAAAAGGTAAAACAAACAGGTGACAGTAATTATAATAATATATAACATTTACTCCAATGTATAATGAATATTACAATTTAAATATGCAATCAACATACAAGTTATTAATGAGGTATTTTACTTGAGAAAGTGCTACATTTTAAAATTCTGTGTAATTTTGCACATTTTAGTAGTGACTCAAAGTGGGACAATCAGAGTCCAGAATTCTGTGATGCGTAGCTAATGGAAGAGGTAGGCCCTCTCTGGGATTAGAGGTTCAGGAATGAGACTCAGGAATTGTTTGGCAGATTGTCACATGTTAAAAATGCCTTTAAAAAAGCAGTTAAAATCTGCTGAAATTCAAAGAAACAGTGGAGAGCAAGTCTTAGTGACATTAGAACATCCTTACTAATATTCTTTCATAAATAACATTCCAAAATTATGCGAGTTATCTCAGTATCCTTTGGTTAATCTCCTGCTTACTTAAGCTAGTTTAAGTTGCGTTCCTGTCAGTTGCCGTATTTGTTTGCTACGGCTGCAATAACCGAATACCACAGATTCAGTGGCATAAACAACAGAAATTCATCTTCTCACAGCTCTAGGGGCTAGAAGTCAAAGATCAAAATGCTGTTCTGAAGTTTGTTTTCTTCTGAGTCCTCTTTCCTTTGCAGATGGTCATCTTCTCTGTACGTCTTCACCTCATCTTTCCTCTTTGTGCACATGTCTGTGTCCTAATCTCTTCTTTTTACAAAGACTCTCGTCATATTGCATCGGAGCCCACCTAGATGATCTCATTTTACCTTAATTACCTTTTTAAAGATTCAATTTTCAAAAGTATAGTCACATTATGACATGCTGGGGGTTAGGACTTCTACATAAGAATTTTAGGGGGACACAATTCAGTCCATAACACTTACAAAAAAAAAAGTCTTGACAATTATACTCTCTATGGAAGATACTGAATTTAAGCCTTGCTTTGTGGGTGATTTTACTTTTGAAACTTGATTTTTTAATTGAATGAGAAAACATGTCTACAACACATTCAAATAAGGAAAGTGTCAAGAACTGATTATATTTTATAATACCATTTTTTGAAAGGAATATGCTGACAAACAGATATGGCTCCAGAAAAAGCAAATAATTGTGAAAGTTGTGAAAAGTGTGGCCTTTGAGGGATTGTTAAATTATCAACCTGGACAAGAAAGTAAGGGCAAAAAGTAAAAGTTACCACGTACTATTTGAAGGCCTGTCATCTTAATGAAGGTATTACATTACGGAAAAGAGTAAGAATCAGAGGGAAGGAGATATAAGAAGGTACAATTTAGCTCAACATGAGAAAATTTTTTTATTCCTCAGAATTGAAGCGGCCTTGGAATAAGCCATTCATAAAAGCAAGTGTTCAGAAAATGATTATCATAAATCTGAGATGTCCATGACTATTTTATATACATACATTCATTTTATAAATAGCTATTGAGAATCTTCTATGACTTTTTGGTACTGCTTTAGGTAACAGGGCTTAGTCATAAAAACACATGTCTTAATAAAGTGGTTAACTAGTATAATTTTAAAAATTGGACTAGATAAATGTCTCTACTCTTATTTTGTGATTTCATGAACTTAATCTCTTTTCTTAACAACTTTTTAAAGTAATAATATACATGCAGTAAACTACATACATTTAAACTCTAGAATTTAATGAGTTTTACAGTTATATATGTCCACGAAACAACTATATCGAGTACAGATTATTTTCAGAACTTCCAAAAGATTACCTGTGCCTCTTTGCTGCTCATCCTCCCTTAGCTCTGGCCCCAGAGATGATCTAATCTACTTTTTATCACTATAAACCTGTCACTTTATGCAAATGGAATCACACAGAAGGAATCTTTTCTCTCTTTTTTGTTTTCACTCAGCATAAAGATTTTGAAATTCATCAATTTGTAGTCACACTAAGAAGTTTCTTCCTTTTTAAATTGCTGAATGGCATCCCATTACTATATGGATTTCTCACAATGTGTTTACTCAATCAAATGTCAATCGACTTTTAGATTGTTCCTATTTTTGTCTCTTGTTGACTAAGCCACTAGGAGTATTCATATACAAGTTTTTATTTTGACATATGTGTTAATTTCTGTTGGCAGATACCTAGGAGTAGAATGACTGGTTATTATGTTAGCTGTATTTGTAACATTTTTAAAAAACAACTTCTAAACAGTTTTCATCTGTGGTTGCATCATTTTACATTTCTAACAATCAGTAAATGAGTGTTGCAGTTGATCCTTGGCAAACTAGGTATTCCTAGTTTTCTTAATATTTGCAATTCTGATGAGAATGTAGTATTGTCCCACTGTGGTTTTAATTGGCATTTCCCTCATGGTTAATGATGTTGACTATTATATAAAATTCTTATCCAAATGTATATATTATTTTATGAAGGATCTGTTCAAATATTTGCCAGTTTTTTTAAATTGAATTATTTGCCTTCTTACTGTTGATTCTGTTATATAGATGTATTGCATACATTTTCTCCCATTCTGCAATTTGCTGTTTAGTTTGCTCAATGGTATCATTTAAACAGGAAAAAGTATTAAAATCTGATACAGTAAAATGTATAAATTTTAAAGGTTTATATTTTATTGACCTACCTATTTTACACAATTTTCTCCTGTTTTTTCTTATTTTTGCTTTTATTATTGTTTTTAATTAACACAAAATAATTTTACATGTTCATGAGGTACAGTGTGATATTTCAAAACATGTACACAATGTGCAGTAATCAAATAATCAGTGTAGTTAGCATATCCATCGCCTCAAATATTTATCATTTCCTTGTGTTGGGAACATTGAAAATCCATTATTCTAGCAATTTGAAAATATACAATAAATTGTTGTTAATTATAGTCATTCTATAGTGCTATAGCACCTTAGAACTTATTTTTCCTATCTGCTTGTCTTTTTCATCCATTAACCAGTATTTTGTTATCACCCCATGCACCTACTTTTCCCTGCTTTCGTAACCACTATTTTAATCTATGAGGTGTACTGGACATGTCATATACACCTTTCTGTGCCTGGCTTATTTCACTTAACATAATGTCCTCCAAACTCATCTATGTTGCTATAAACAGCAGAATTTCATGCTTTTTTTCTGGCTAAATTATGTTCCATTGTGTATATATGCCATATTTTCTTTATCCATTCATCTGTTAATAACATATAGGTTGAATTCATATCTTGGTGATTGTGAGTAGTGCTGCAACAAACATGAGAGTGCAGATGTTGCTTCCTTTGGATATATACCTGATAGTAGGATTGCTGGGTCATATAGTAGTTCTATTTTTAGTTTTTTAAGGAATATTCCTACTGTTTTCCATAATGTCTGTACTTACATTTCCACCAACGGATTTCCCGTTTTCATCCTCACTAGCATTTGTGTGTTTTTGGCTTTTTTATAATCAGCATTCTAACTGGAGTAAAATCATATTTCATTGTGGTTTTGATTTGCATTTCCCTGAGTATTGATATTGAATATTTTTCTCATATACTTTTTGGCCAAGGTATGTCTTCTTTTGAGAGATATTTATTGACCTCATTTGCCCATTTTTAATTTTTTTTTTTTTTGCTGTTAAGTTCCTTGTATATTCTGTGTATTAATCCTTTGTTGAATGAATAGTTTGCAAATATTTTCTCTCATTCTGCTGGTTACCTCTAAACTCCATTAATTGTTTATTTTTATTTTTATTTTGCTTTGCAGAAGCTTTTGTTTGATATAATTCTAATTGCCAATTTTTACTTTTGTTGCCTGTGCTTTGAGGTTTTACCCCAAATAATCTTTGCCCAGACTAACATCCTGAAATGGTTTCTTCTAGAAATATCATAGCTTCAGGTCTTAAATTTAAGTCTTTCACTCATTTTTGTTGATTATTTTAATACAATGAGAGATAAGGGTATAGTTTCATTCTTCTCTATATGGATATCTAGTTTTTTCAGCACCATTTGTTGAAGACACTATTCTTTGCCTAATACATGTTCTTGGCACCTGTGTGGAAAATCAGCTGGCTGTAAATACATGGACTTATTTCTGGGTTCCCTATTCTGTTCCATTGGTCTTTGTCTGTTTTTATGCAAGTACCATACTATTTGGTTACTATAACTTTGTAGCATATTTTGAAGACTGGTATTGTGATGCCTCCAACTTTGTTCTTTTTGATCAGGGTAGCTTTGCTATTTGGAGTCTTTTATAGTTCCATATACATTTTAGTATAGCTTTTTATTCCTTTTCTGTGGCGAATGTCATTGGTATTTTGGTATAAATTGCATTGAATCTATAAATTGCTTTTGGTAGTATGGTCATTTTCACATTAATGATTATTTCAGTTGTGACCATGGAATGTTTTTCCTTTTATGGTGGTCATCTTCAATTGATTTCATCAGTGTTTTATAGGTTTTCTTGTATAGACATTTTATTATTTAAGTTTATTCCTGGGTAATTTTTTTTGTAGCTATGATAAATAAAATTGCTTTTTAAAATTTATTTTCCACTGATTTGTTTGTGTATGAAATGTTACTGATTTTTGTATGTTGATTTTGTATCCTGTAATGTCACTGAATTTGTTGATCAGTTCTAAGAGTTTATTAGTGAAGCTTTTAGGGCTTTCTATATATTAGTTGGCACAAAAGTAATTGCAGTTTTTGCCATTAAAGATAATGGCATTATGTTTGCCATTAAAGATATTTGCTATTAAAGATAACGGCATTAAAGATAATGCCATTAATGATAATGGCAAAAACTGCAATTACTTTTGCGC
Source organism: Pongo pygmaeus (assembly GCF_028885625.2). NCBI lineage: Eukaryota > Metazoa > Chordata > Mammalia > Primates > Hominidae > Pongo > Pongo pygmaeus. The sequence goes on from NC_072379.2 coordinate 124,185,296, forward strand.
CAACTTAATAGAAGATCATGTCATCTGCGAAAGGACAATTTGACTTCCTCCTTTCCAGTTTGGAAACCCTTATATTCTTTCTCTTGCCTAACTGCTCTGGCTAGGACTTCCAGTACTATGTTGAATAAAGGTAGCAAAAATGAGCATCATTATCTTGTTCCAGATCTTAGATGAAAAGCTTTCAACATCTTCCCATTTTGTATAATACAGGCTCTCAGTTTGTCATATATGGCTATATTTTGTTGAGGTGTGTTCCTTCTATGCCTAACTTTTTGAGAGTTTTTATCGTAAAGAAATGTTGAATTATATATAAAAAGCTTTTTCTGGATCTATTGAGATGACTGTATGGTTTTTGTCTTTCATTCTATTGATGTAATGTATTATGTTTATTTATTTACATATATTGAGTCATCCTTGCATCCCTAAAATAAATCCCATTTGATCATGATGAATGATCTTTTTAATGTGCTGTTAGACTCATTTTGATAGAATTTATTTGAGGATTTTTGCATCTTTGTATTTACAGGGATATTGGACTACAGTTTTCTTTTACAGTTGTGTTTTTGTCAGGTTTTGGTGTGAGGGTAATGGTGGTCTTATAGAATGAGTTTGGAAATATTCCATCCTCTTTTACTTTCTGCAATAATTTGAGTAGGGTTGGTAATACTTATTCTTTAAATGTTTGGTAGAATTTAGCTGTGAAGCCATCAGGTCTTGGGGTTTCCTTTGACAGAAGACTTTTTATTACTGCTTCTGTCTTGTTACTTGTTATTTGTTAGATTTTCTAATTATCTAACAAATTAGATAATTTGTTCATTGGTAAGTTGTGTATGTTTAGAAATTTATTCGTTTCTTCTAGGTTTTACAATTTATTGACATGTAGTTGTCATAATAGCCTCTAATAATCTTTTGAATTTCTGTGGTATTCATTGTAAAGTCTCCCTTTTCATCTCTGATTTTATTTATTTGGATCGTCTCTTCATTTTTTTCTTACTCTGGCTACAGATTTTTTTAAAAATTTCTTCTTTTCAAAAAAACAACTTTTTTTCATTCATCTTTAGTAGTTTTGTCTCAATTTTATTTATTCATGCTCTGATTTTTATTATTTATTTTCTTCAACTAATTTTCAGTTTGATTTTCTCTTTCTTTCTAGTATTTTACAATGCATTGTTAGGTTGCTTATTTGGTCTTTTTATTTTTTGATATATTAATAAAAGTTTATTGATATAAGCTTTTATATCAGTAGTGCTTTTGCTGTATCCTATAGGTTTTGATATTTTGTTTTTCTATTTTTATTTGTTTCAAAAAATTTTAAATTTCTTTTTAATTTCATTGACCCTTTGGTTGTTCAGGCACATGTTGTTTAATTTCTATAAATTTGTACAACTTCCTCTTGTTATTGGTTTCTAGCTTTATTTCATCATGGTCAGAAAAAGTATGTGATATTATTTTAATTCTTTAAAAAATATGCTGTAATTTGTTTTGTGACCTAAGACGTGGTATGTCCTGAAGAATGTTCTGTGTACTATTGAGTAGAACGTATATTCTGCATTTGTTAGATGGAATGATGGAATGTTCTGTAAATGTCTGCTAGGTCCATTTGCTCTAAACTGAAGTTTAAATTCAATGTTTTTCTTTCCTTTTTTTTTTTTTTTGCAGTTGTTGATTTTCTTTCTAGGTGGTCTCTCCAATGCTGAGAGTGGGGTGTTGATGTCTTCAAATATTATTGTAGTGGAGTCTATCTCCCTTTATAGATTTAGTAATAATTGCTTTATATATCTGCATGCCCTGGTGTTGGATATTTTCAGTTGTTAGATCCTCTTGTTGAATGGATCCCTTTATCATTATATAATGACTTTTTTTGTCTCTTCTTATAGTTCTTGACTTAAAGTCTGTTTCATCTGATATAAGTAAAGTTACTCTTGCTCCCTTTTGGTTTTCATTTGTGTAGAATATGTTTTCCATTCCTTTATTTTCAGTCTATGTGTGTTTTCACTGGTGAAATGTGTTTCTTGTATGCAGCATATGGTTGGGTAATTTTTTTTAAAATCCATTCAGCCAGTCTGTATCTTTTAAATGGGGGAAATTAAATTCATTTACATTCAAGGTTATTATTGGTAGGTGAAGACTTGCTTCTCTCATTTCGTTAGTTGTTTTCTGCTTATTTTGTATATTCTTTATTCCTTTCTTCCTCCCTTATTATTTATCATTGCAGTTAGAGGTTTTCTGTAATGCTAAGGTTTAATTCTTTTTTCTTTCTCCTTTGGGTATCTGTTCTCCCAGTGAGTTTTATACTTTTCATGTTTTCATGACAGTGATTATTGTCTTTTTGTCAAAAACTTCCTTGAACATTTCTGTAAGACCTATCTAGTAGTGTTGAATTCCCTCAGCTATTGCTTATCTAAGAAATACTTTATTTCTCTCTCATTTATGAAAGATAGCTTGCTAGGGTCATCTATATTTTCTTTTAGAAATTTTATAGTTGTTCATTTACAATTATTATTCAATTTGTGTTTTTTTTAAATTTTGTGTAGGTAAAAGTCAATGCTCAATCTTTTTTCTCAAATGTATGTATAACCAGTTTTTCTAGCATATTATTTGTAACCATAACTCTTTCCTCATTGAATTAATTTGGTACCTTTACCAATTTCCACACTGGCTGCACAGTTTTACATTTCCACCAGCAAGGTACAAGTTTTCCTATTTCTCCACATCTTTGTCAAAACATATTACTTTTTGTTTGTTTGTTTTTATTACAGCTATTTGAGTATGTGTGAAATACTATTGCACTGTGGTTTTGACTTGCATTTCCTTAATGACCAAAAGTGTTGAATATCTTTTTATATGCTTGCCCACTGTTTGTCTATTTTTATTAAAAAAGAAGTCTAATTTCTTTGCCCATTTTTTAATTGAGCTCTCTCTCTTTTTATTGTTGAGTTGTAAATGTTCTTTATAAATTCTGTATATCAACTCATATGATATGTGATTTGGAAGTATTTTCTCCTGTTTTATAGACTTTCTTCTTACTTCCTTGATAATGTTTCTAGAGGCACAACATCTTTAGTTTTGACAAAGTTTAATTTATATTTTTGTTCTCTGTTGTATGTGCTCTTGGTGTCAGTCTACTCTAAGAATCCATTACCTTATCTGAGGTCATAAATAATTATCTCTATTTTCTTCTAGAATTTTATGATTTTGGTCTCCTATTTCATTAAGAGCCTAATTGGCTCTATTTCATTGAGTCATTAGTTCATTTTGTGTGAATTTTTGTATATAGTATAAGGTAGGCATCAGAGTTCATTATTTTGTATATGGTTATCTGATTTTCCCAACACCATTTGTTGAAGGGACTATTATTTTTTCATTAATTGATCTTGGCCCTTTTGCCAAAAATCAATTGTACATGAATGTTTGGATTTATTTCTGGGCTCTCCGTTCTATTCCTTTGGTCCACATGTCTATCCTTATGCCTGTGTCACACTGTTTTGATTAGAGTAGTTTTGTAGTAAGTTTTGAAATCAAGAAATATGTGTCTCCTAACACTGTATTTTTTTCTCAACATTGTTCTTACCAGTCAGGGTCCCTTGCACTTCCAATATGAATTTGAGAATCAGCTTTTCTATTACCACCAGGTGTTTGGAATTTTAATAGGAATTGCAGTGAATCTGTATATTGCTATAGAAATATTGTCATTTTAGCAAGATTGCCTTCTTTTTGAGATGGAATCTTTCTCTGTTGCGCAGGCTGGAATGCAGTGGTGCAATCTCGGCTCACTGCAACCCCACCTCCCAGGTTCAAGCAATTTTAATGCTTCAGCCTCCCGAGTTGCTGGGACCACAGGTGTGTGCCCCCACGCCTGGTTAATTTTTTGTATTTTTATTAGAGACAAAGTTTCACCATGTTGGCCAGGCTGGTCTCAAACTCCTGACTTCAAGTAATCCACCAGCCTTTGCCTCCCAAGGTGCTAGGAACATTGCTTTCTAATCCATTGACATAAGATATCTTTTGATTGAACTGTCATCTTTAATATAAAAAAAATGTTTTGTTGTAGTTTTCAGTATAAGTCTCTCAATACTTGGTTAAGTTTATTCCTAAGTATTTTGTTCCTTTGGATGTTAAGTGGAATTACTTTATTAATTTTCTTTTTAGATTGTTCATTGCTGGTGTGTAGAAACACAACTGAAGTTGTGGCCTAGAGGTTTGCATTCCAAAGGGAAGAATGCTTTCACCAGGAGACAAAACAATATGATTTCATTGAACTGGAAGTTAAGACTGCTGCCTGACGCCACTGCACTGCAGCCTGGGTGACAGAGTGAGACTCCGTCTAAAAAAAAAAAAAAAAAATAGACTGCTGCCTCATCACTTTGGACTCCTCACGTCTCTGAATCAATGGATAAAAAAGGGAGTTACGATGCTGGCTGGGGTGAATGATCTTGACTATCAAGGGGAAATTGGGCTGGTACTCCTCCACAATGGAGTTAAGAGTATACACGATATAAAACATCTCTTAGAGCAGCTCTTACAATATATTTATGAAAGATATTAATCTATAATTTTCATTTCTAACAAAGGTTCTGTCTGGTTTTACTACCCAGGTTGTATTGATTTTATAAGATGAATTAAAAAGTGTTTTGTCATGTTTACTATTCTAAGTTTGTGTGAAATTGGTAATGTTTCTCTCTTAAATATTTGGTAGAATTGATTAATAAAGTCATTTGGGCCGTAAATTTTCTTAGTAAAATAAAGTTTTAAAATATAACTTTAATTTATTTAATAGGTATATAGAAAATTAAGTCTATATATATTCTCGAATAAGCAGGTAATTTTTATCTTTAATTTTTTTTAATTTCAAGTCAGCTGCTTACTTTCTTGACATAATGTTATGTATAATGTTCTTTTATTTAGCCTTTAACATCTATAGGATGTCCTGGGATATTTCTTTTTTCTATCCTCAAATGATTATTATTGTTCTCTCACTGTTTGTTGATTATTTCATATTGCCAGCTTTTGGCTTTGACTTTCTCTATTTTTTTTTTTTCTGTTCTGATGTTTATTGATTTCTGCTGTTATTTCCATGTTTCTTTTTTCCATTTTTTTTCTCTAGTATGGTGTGGTAGAATCTTAGTTATTGGTTGTTAACTTTTATAAAAGTTATATTGTAGTATAAGCATTTAATAATGTAAATTGTCTGATAAGTATTGCTTTAACTATATCCCACAGTTCTATTTGGTTTTCATTAAGTTTAAAGTGCTTTCTAATTTTCATAGTAACATGTTACTCTGACACATGAATTATTTAGAAATGTTTGTTTAATTTTTTAATATTTAGGGGTTTGACAGATAACCTATTGTGGTTAATTTCTATTTTAAATATTTTATGGCCCTAAAATATATTCTGCATAATCACAACCTTTTCAATCTTAATTAATTTTGTTTATGTCTAACATATATATTTTGGTGCATCTACCATGTGCAGAAAGAAATAATATTTATTCTGAAAATTTAGGGTATAGTGTTATATAAATATTAATTAGATCGTGGTGGGTAGTACTATTCAGATTACTTATTTCTGTATTAATTTTTTGTTTACTTATTCTACTGTATTTCAGAGCAGGGTATTAAAATCTCTTTCTTCATGGTAGAATTCTCTATGTCTTTAATTCAAATTATGCTACATGCACGTTGAGGCTCTGTTCTTAGATGTTTATACTTTCACAATTGTTATGTGTTCCTACTGAATTGAACATTTCATCATTAAAAATGTTTCTTGTTATCTTTGCCAATACACTTTTTCTTGAAGTCAATTTTATCTCTAGCTTTGTATTTTATTCTTCGCATGGTTTATCTTTATCCATCTCCTCCTCTACAATGTATCGGTATATTTAGTTGCATTTCCCATAAATAGAATGTTATTTACCTTTATTTCCTTTTTGTTTACCTAAAGTATTTATTTCATTTATGTTTATTATATAATCATAAGTATGGCTGGATTTGTACTTATTATTTTATTTTTATCTTCAGTGTGTTCTCTTTTTTCTCTCTTCTGTTCCCATCTTTCCTTTTTCATTCTGATTTTGAATTTTTAGAAGTTACATTTCAATCAACGTATTGACTTTTTTAACTGTGTATATTTTCTTCAGTTTATAGTAGATATTCTTTAGAATATGCCAGTTCCTTTAGGGATTACAAAATGTATCCTTAAATTTTAATCATCTACTGAAGTTTCATATTATATTATTTTTCAGAAACTTTAGAAACTTTGCAATCATCATACAGGTTCATTCATTTCTGCTTCTTCATTTTTTTTTTTTTTTTTTTGAGATGGAGTCTGGCTCTACTGCCCAGGCTGGAGTGCAGTAGTGCGATCGCGGCTCACTGCAAGCTCCGCCTCCCGGGTTCACACCATTCTCCTGCCTCAGCCTCCCAAGTAGCTGGGACTACAGGCGCCTGCCACCATGCCCAGCTAATTTTGTTTTTTGCATTTTTAGTAGAGACGGGGTTTCACCATATTGGCCAGGATGGTCTCGATCTCCTGACCTCGTGATCCGCCCACCTCGGCCTCCCAAAGTGCTGGGATTACAGGCGTAAGCCACCACGCCCAGCCTGCTTCTTCATTTTTAATGTCACATTTGTCATATATATATACAGGCATGTCTCATTTTATTGGGCTTTGCTTTGTTGTGCTTTGCAGATAATATATTTTTCACAAATTGAAAGTTTATGGCAACCCTGCATGAAGCAAGTCTATCAGTGCTACATTTTCAACAGCATATGTTCACTTTGTGTCTTTATGTCACATTTTGATAATTCTCACAAAATTTCAGCCTTTTAAATTATCATGCCTGTTGTAGTAATCTATAATCAGCGATCTTTGATCTTATTACTATATTGTTTTGAGGTTCCACAAACTACAGCCATAAGAGATGACAAACTTAATAAATATTGTGTGTTTTCTGACTGCTCTATCAACGAGTTGCTTCTACGTCTCCTTGTAGATGTATAAACAATAGTTGCTTCTACATCACCTATTCCTTGAGGTACAAAAATATTGAAATTAAACCAATCAATAACTTTACAATGTCCTCCAGGCGTTGAAGTGAAGGGAAGAGCCTCATGTCTCATACTTTAAATCAAAAATGAAAAATGATTAAGCATAAGGAGAAAGGCATGTCAAAACTTGAAAAAGGCTGAAATCTAGGCCTTTTGCACCCTATGGTTAGCCAAGTTATGAATACAAAAAAAAAGTTATTGAAGAAAATTAAAAGTATACTACTTCAGTGAACAAACAAATGATAAGAAGGTGAAGTAGCCTTACTGTTGATATGGAGAAAGTTTGAGTAGACTGAACAGAAGATCAAACCAACATTCCCTTAAGACAAAGCCTATTCTAGAACAAGGCCGTAACTCTTTTCAATTCTGTGAAGGCTAAGATAGGCAAGGAAGTTGCAGAATAAGAGTATGAAGTTACCAAAAGTTCGTTCATGAGGTTTAAGGAAAGAAGTTGTCTCAATAACATAAAAGCACAAGGTAAAGCAGCAAGTGCTGATGTAAAAGCTAGAGCAAGTTACCCAAAAGATCCAGCTAACATCAATAATGATGCTGGACACACTAAATAACAGATTTCAATGCAGTCAAACAGCCTTCCATTGAAAGAAGATACCTTCTGGGACTTTCATAGCTAGAGAGGAGAAGACAATGATTGTCTTCAAACCTTCAAAGGGCACTGGTACTCATGTTAGAGTATAATGAAGCTGGTAACTTTAAGTTGAAGCTAACATTCATTTATCATTCTGAAAAACCCTAAGGCTGATAAGAATTACACTAAATTGACACTACCTGTGCTCAGTAAATAGAACAACAAAGTCTGGGTGTCAGCACATTGGTTTACAGGATGGTTTTCTAAATATTTTAATCCCACTGTTGAAACCTACTACTCAGTAAAAAAGACTCCTTTCAAAATATTACTGCTCATTAACAATGTGCCTAGTCACCCAAGAGTTTTGATGGATATTTACAAGGCAATCAATTTTCGTGTCAGCTAACAAAACATCTATTCTGTAGCCCATGGATCAAAGAGTAATTTTGACTTTCAAATCTTATGATTTAAGAAATACATTTTGTAAGGCTACAGTTGTCATAGATAGTTATTCCTGCAATCAATCTGGGTAGAATAAATTGAAAATCCATTGGAAAGAATGTACTATTCTAGATGCCTTCAAGAACATTCACTATTTGTGTGAGGAGGTCAAAGTATCAACATTAACAGAAGCTTGGAAGAAGTTGATTCTAACCTTCCTAGTTGACTTTGAGGCATTCAAGACTTCAGTGGAGGAAGTAAATGCTGATATGGTAGAAAAAGCAAGAGAACTAAAATTAGAAATCCAGCTGATGATGTGACTGAATTACTACAAACTCATGAAAAAACTTAATGGATGATGAATTATTTCTTATGGATGGGCAAAAAAAGCAGTTTCTTGAGATAGAAACTACTTCTAATGAAGATGCTGTAGCATTGTTAAAATGACAACAAATAATTCAGAATTCTAGATTAATTTAGCTGATAAAGCAGCAGCAAGGTTTGAGAGGATTTACTCTAATTTTGAAAGAAGTTAATACTGTAGGTAAACTGCTATTAAAGAGCATCACATGCTTAGAGAAATCTTTTGTGAAATGATGAGTCAATCAATGCAGCTAATTTTATTGTTTTATTTTAAGAAATTTCTACAGCCACCTCAACTTTCTGCAACCATCACCCTGATTCATCAGCTGTCATTAACTTGAGGCAATACCCTCCACCAGCAAAAATATTTTAACTCACTGAAGGCTCGGGTGATGCTTAGCATTTTTAGCAATAAATTATTATTATTTTTATTATTATTATTATTTTGAGACAGAGTCTTGCTCTGTTGCCCAGGCTGGAGTGCAGTGGCATGATCTCAGCTCCCTACAACCTCTGCCTCCCAGGTTGAAGCTATTCTCCTGCCTCAGCCTCCCGAGTAGCTGGGACTACAGGTGCATGCCACCACACCCAGCTAATTTTTGTATTTTTATTAGAGATGGAGTTTTACCATATTGGCCAGGCTGGTCTCGAACTCCTGACCTCGTGATCCACCCGCCTTGGCTTCCCAAAGTGCTGGGATTATGGGGGTGAGCCACCGCACCCAGCCCCTAAATTATTCTTTAATTAAGGTATGTACATTGTTTTAAGACACAATGCTATTGCACGCTTAATAGACTACACTATAATATAAACATAATTTTTATATATACTAGGAAACCAAAAAGTTTGTGTGACTTGCTTCATTGTGACAGTCTGGAACCAAACCCGTGATATCTCTAAGGCATATTCATGTAATAATTACAAATATTAGAAAGCCAGAGTCAAAGTTATAATTTTTAAGCCATTATATGTATTTTGCATAAAGAAAAATGCTGTTTCATACTCTCTCACATATTTATGATTTCTGAAATTAATTATTCCTGACCATATGATTTTTCTGTCTAGTAGTCGTTTGCTTCTAGTCTGAAGAAATTCATTTAGCCCTGGGGTATTTCACCACATGCTGGTATAGTCTAATTGATGAGGTTTGAGCCACCATGGATAATTATTTCAGAATTGTACGTGCATCATGGAGATGCCAGATTATTTAAGCTGTAAAACACCCTTAGAATTGAGATAGTTGTCCCACTCTCATGTCATTTAAGGAAAAATTCTCATTTTCCTTATTTATCCAACACCATCCAAGGGTGTTGGATAAATATATACTTATTTGCCGGACTCTCTTTATTTTTCTGTATTATTTTTTTGATTGTCAGAGGTTCTCTTTAAAACAATCACATGGCAGATAAATCCCAACTGAACATCAGATTACACTTTATGTTAGTAATCTTTTAGAATGTTTGCTGAGGATTTTCAGTGTTTGTGTGTGTAGTTTCAATATTAATGTCAATCAATTTTCCTTTGTTTCACTTTCAGTTCTCAAAGTAGGATTTTCTGAGTTTCTAAAAGTATGTGCTCTTTCAGGTTACTATACTGTTGTATATGTTACACAGATGATTTGCAATTCTGTAGGACAGAAAATCCACTACATGTTTATGTCCATGATTGGGAGTCATCCCTTTTGCTCACAAGCTCTACTGTATTGTGCTGTGTATTTTACTTTCTGAGTTTCTAGAGATGACCCTGGGGAAAAGTCAAATAAGTGAAGTCTGTCTTCATTTTATACTTCTTGATTTATATTTTCTCTTTTTCCCTTATGAAAACCATCACTGTGGAAACACTTTGAGGAGCTTATTATCATTAATCACTTTAATTATTATTCTATCAAAGGGAATTTGCTTTAACAGAGGTTAAAGGAGTAAAGCAATAATAATAGTGAAATTTTAGCACTTTTAAATCAGCTGGAGGAGGACTCTTTAAGAAAAAGTAGTGTAAAAATAGAGAAAGAAGATGATGCTTTTAGAAACATGACATTTGGGAAATTTCCCCATTCTGACTAATCCAATTTAAAAGGACTCCTACACTAAACCACTTACCTTGAATCTGTTTTTGCCTTAAAAACAAAAACAATAAGCTGAATATATGCAAAATCAAATGAAATGCACAGTCATCAGCTATTTTTATTTATCAATGAAGAGTCTTAAATCACCACTGAATTTTAATACCTAGGATAGTATATTTATCTGATACAAGATGGTTATTTGCTGTCTCTGGATTTAAGGCAACAGACAGCTGACTATACATCAGATACAGTAGAATTACAAATATCAGAATATAAAAAAGAGTTCAAATAATAATGTATTGCTTCAATCAAATTCAGTTTTATTTACCCAAGAAGACTTTGATAAGTATTAACTGATTATTCTCATATTATTTAAAAAAATCATTTGGATATATCAATATAGATAACTCTAACGTTGAAAGGCAGGGTAGAAAAGTTTATACTAGACACCAATTCTTTTTTTTTGTTGTTGTTGTTGTTGAGACAGAATCTCTCTCTGTCGCCCAGGCTGGAGTGCAGTGGTGCGATCTCGGCTCACTGCAACCTCCGCTTCCTGGGTTCCAGCAATTCTCCCTGCCTCAGCCTCCCGAATAGCTGGGATTACAGGCGCCCACCACCACGCCCAGCTAATTTTTGTATTTTAAGTAGAGATGGTGTTTCCCCATGTTGGCCAGGCTGGTCTCGAACTTCTAACCTCAGGTGATCTGCCCGCCTTGGTCTCCCAAAGTGCTGGGATTACAGGCATGAGCCACCATGCCTGGCCATAACATACTAATATTTTACTGTTATTTCCTCTTTAAAAGATAATAATGTCAATCTGGGACTCATGCTATTTTTTTCAAAATATATGTTGTTGGATCATCAATAGAATCCAATGAACCAGTTATAGAGTATCCAGAATTCAAACTCTTTCAACAAAAGTGGCATATAATATAGATATAAAATGTAAATAACATACATATAAACAATATACATAGTGTTATATATAAAGGGTAGCTCAATGAATAAATGAGTTACTAAATAACATTTTTTCTATGTCAGTATAAAAGATCGTATAGTATTTTGCTGATGGCAGAGAAAGTATCATCACGGGATTTCAAGAGTAAACTAATCTGTGTTAGACATGCATCACTTTCTACTTTCTTGACTAGTTATTCCTGTGAAAATGTGCTGACTCCTTCAAATCCAGTAGAGAAATGCACACAAGGAGAGTCGTTATTTACATGTGGTGAAGGCTTAAATGCTAGATGATATCAGACTCAGTCCCTTGTGATGAACCTTAAAAAGTCAGTGGTCTTCACTGATGTCCAGTTAAAATGTTAGTGTCCAAGGATCAAAAGTACTCAGACATGAGTTTTAGCAGTTTTTGGCAATTGTTTCAATACTGACAAAAATTCTATGTGAGGACGGGTGCAGTGGCTCACGCCTGTAATCCCAGCACTTTGGGAGGCCGAGGCGGGCGGATCACAAGGTCAGGAGATCGAGCCCACCCTGGATAACACGGTGAAACCCCGTCTCTACTAAAAATAAAAAAAAAAATTAGCTGGGCGTGGTGACGGGTGCCTGTAGTCCCAGCCACTTGGGAGGCTGAGGCAGGAGAATGGTGTGAACCCAGAAGGTGGAGCTTGCAGTGAGCCAAGATCGTGCCACGGCGCTCCAGCCTGGGTGACAGAGCGAGACTCCGTCTCAAAAAAAAAAGTCTATGTGTGACAAAGAGAATGATATAAGGAACAACGGCATGATAAACTACTTCAGTTTTTATAAAACTACTGTCCACACCATTGGCATTAACTTCATATTCAATTTGTGTATGCAGCCTTTTTGTGCCAAGATGGAGAACCTGGCTGAGAAGATATGTACCTATAAAAAGTCCACTTAGAGGCAACACTTTACATTGACTACAAAGAGAAAGAACAATGAGCAGTTAAAGAACATTAGTTTTGGGGAAAACAGGACTGTGTTTGTTCCTTTTTGTTCCTTTTATTTAATTAGACGACTATCAAATTATCTTGGTAACTAAAAAATAATAGTCAATCTGACAGGAAAGAAAATTAATGCTGATGGTAGAATTATGCTAAACAGCATTCAAATACGCTCTAATGGAAAGGTGTCTCGGTTCAGCTGACCTTCATATTTTTACCAGTACAGAGGAAGCATACAAAGTTTAAGCTGCAATTTGCCCTGACTAGTTATAATTTACGTGTATCTTGGTTATGTTTAGCTAATATTATAATTCATTGCACACAGGATTCCCATTTATCTGGGACCCATCTCTAAACTGATATTTTGAGTTGATAGTTTTGAATTAATTGCCTGATATTTCTCAGGCATCATGATATAATATAATCAGAAGGCTTGTGCTGATTCTTGAATTTACTAGCAGCCAAACTTGGAAATGTCTCTATTTCTTAGTGTCTTAGTTCTCTCAGCTGTTATATGTGAATAATTTGCATTGCATTCCCTGAAGATAAAATATCATAATAGATGGAGAAATGGTTTTTACACTGCAAAGTGATGTACAAATATGTGGTCCTATCATCATCATCAACCTGCTAACATAAGCAGGTCATTTCAGTCACTCAGTGGCTAAACAGAACTGTCTCCTCTTTTCTTATATTGCTGATAAACTCTCATGCATCGTGGATATTTTCAGGAGTGTCACCTGTCGTGCATAGGATGTGGCCAGGTGTGGTCTAAGGGATCATCTCTGTGGTTGGAATCAATAAGGCAGAGAATAGAAGCAGTCCCAAGTTTCCCGTCATACCATGGAGTGTGAGATTCATTCCAATACTACTTCCACCTGTGGATCTCTTCATATAGAAGATGTTCAAAGAACGGATCTGCACAGGAGAAAATAAATAGGCTGTTTGGCTTAGAGAATTTCTATTAAATGATGTTGCTTGCTAACAGAGTGTCTGGGAAAGCAAGGTAACCTGCACCTGTTGATCAAGGGACAGCTGAGAAACAAAGTCCTTGGGATGCTACATGCCAAAGGGAGGGCACCACTGATCCTATGAAAAACCGAGTTTGGTTTGCTCTCTAGCTGAGAAAATAAGTCTCCTGAAATCCAGCTAGCCCTTTGTTTAAGGAACACGGAGTGAGCCCCTAAGATCTTACTCAAACAGTCCTGATTCTTGTATGATACAAACTCACTATTCTCTAAGAAGAGACTATTTTACTCCTTAATCCACCAAAACTGGGCCTGTAGGAAAGCATCTCTATCTTCTGCATCCTGCCAAGTTGTGTCAATTCTACCTCCTTTGTAAGAGGTAGTTTGGCATATAGAGTAAGAGTGTTAGAGTGCATGTGCTCTGGATCCAGACTGCTGTGGCTCAAACCCAGCTCTTCTGCTTGTTATTCTGTCATCTTCATCATGTTACTGTCTCTGGGCCTCAGGTTACTCACTTGCAAAGTACAAATAACAGAAATACCTATCTTATAGATTTTTACATATATCAAATGATATAAAAGATTTGGAGCACTGAGGAGAACACCTCCTATATATTAAGAACTCAATAAAAGTTGCTATCTTTATGGACTTATACAAATTTGATCACTAAGCATTTAAGGTCTTAAAAAGCAACACTTGCTGACTGAGGTAGGAACTTTCCGTTTATTGATTATATAGATTGATTCCTTACACTGTGCCAAGCATTTAATCCTCAAACGATTTTATGTATATTTTATTTGCAGGTAAGAAATTTGAAGCCCTGAACAACCTTTTGAGGCTACAAGGCACTCACTCAGTAGACGAAGGAGATCTCAGGATCATCTGACTCCAAAGTACTGGCTTGCTTTCTTATTCTATGTTCAGAAGCTCTGTTCTTCCTTCAGTTTTCTGTTTCATTTCCCAATGAGAATGATTTTAAAGCATGTTAGTTTTTATGTGCATGCCCAGAGGCACTCTAGCAGAGACACAATTACCCAGAAAAAGATGCACATGTCTTCTTTATAATCCTCATATATCTATAAAGAAAAAAATCCTTACAAATACACATATATATTCCAATCTTTACAATTCCAATAGTAGATACTCACATAGAGATAGAAGAAGGTATTCTTCCATTCACTAATATGGACATGCACATAAGCATATTAGAAGGTGTCTGTGGGCCAGGTGCGGTGGCTCATTTCTGTAATCCCAGCACTGAGAGGCAAAGGTGGGAGGATCACTTTCAGCCCAGGAGTTTGAGACCAACCCAGGCAACATGGTGAAATGCCAGCTCTACAAACAAACAACCAAACAAAAAAACAGATGTGGTGGCAGATGCCTGTGGTCTCAGTTACTCAGGAGGCTGTGGTGGGAGGATCATTTGAGCCCAGTAGGTAAAGGCTGCAGTGCAGTGAACTGTGATCATGTGACAGACTCCAGCCTGGCTGACAGAGTGAGACCCTGCCTCAAAAAAAAAAATAAATAAAAAAGAAAAGAAAAGAAAGAAAAAAAAAAGACTTGGTGTGAGGAGAACTGGCAGATAAAGCAAGAGGTGATCATAGTATGTGAGATTATGCAACTCGAACTTAGCTATTTAGACTCATATGTCATGAAAAATTAGTTTTGAATCTAGTGTGCTGCTTGAGTGTTGAGAGAAGTAGCTGACGAATAACTAAAATGAGTAAGCATAAAAATTGGCTTCTGGGAGAGAGTATGGAGGAGTTCCGTGGAGGACAGTGGGGAAGAAGAACAAACATTGCTTCCTGATCTGTGAAGGTGCCAGAAGTTAAACAACAACAACAACAACAAAAACAAGACCCCAGAAAACAGAATCAAGTCTACAATAACAAAAAAAGCTCAAGTCTATGGGCAGATACGGTCTGACCTGGAGTCTAGGTGTGTGCAATGTGACTTCTTTGAGTGAGTTTTTGACTTGGGGTGAGGAGAAGGGAAATGTGGGAAAGGGTACAGCACCTCTATGTGACAAGTGGTGTGTGAACCATTCTAGCAACTCCAGTCCAGCAGAACACAGGGTTTGCTAGCCTTAGGATCAGTGAAACAGATACAGCTGTAGGAATTCAGCACCTGCAGTAATGATAACAGAAATTATCCCTCCTTATAACCAGCATCCTTGCAGAACTAACATGACAGCTTATTTGGTGCTGCATTCCAATACATATGAGACCCAGAGAATGATAGCTTTTAGAAAAATATAAGGACTTTCTGTGACCCACAATATCAACCACTGAATCAAAGTAAATGAAGGGCTGGATTGGGTTGGGATTCCTGGAGCCCAGATACAAAGTAAGGCATTTTAAATTTGCTTGGACACTGACTATACATCCAGGCTTTTGTAGCCTGAGGGACCAATTTTTATAAACACACTGCACAATATGGTCATAAATATTCTTTACAATACATATATATCTACTTGAGCCAAGGGTCAGAGGAGTCTTCTACTACAATTTAGAAATCATCCATGAAGTGCTGATAATGTAGGTCTACATCAGAGTCCTGAGAAGACAGATAAAACTACATTTCAATATGATTGATTTCCTTTATAATCCTGTGTATTTAATTTAATACAGCTAAAATCAATATTGTGAGACAGGGTCAATAGGCTTTGCCCAACTATCACAAGGTAATAGCAATAAATATGTGAACACAGGAAGAGAAATTGGCAGCTATTGCAGATGCAATTCAAACCTCAGAAATCCAGAAGTGATAGGTAGGACAGGATCCACGACCATGGTAGACACGTCCCATGGTAACATAGCTCCCTTTAAAATGATGGCTGACCCCCACTATAAATATAAACATCTTCTCTATTATTCTTTCAAATAATCCATATGCTATGCTTACATTTATATCTCCTGAGGCTCTCTTTTGTGAAACGAATATTCTATTTATTTCAAATAAAACTCTTTTAAAATTGTCACATTATTTATGCTAGCATATCCACTTATTAGATTTGTAATAGCTCTCCAGAGATGGTCACAAACATGCATGAGATTAATTTAAGCATCTACTATTTTTCACACATGTCAAAATAAGTTATATCGGGGAAAATAATGCATATTTCTTACCTGATTAGAATTTTCAGGATCGTATATCATCTTCAGTGGGTACTAATTGCTACTAACTGGCATTTGATTGAAGTGGTGAAAAGGTGGATTCATTCTGTTTCACTAATTAATTCAAGTCGGATTTTGCCCAAGTCTTATAAGCCAAATATCCAGTAATAAGGGAATGATTAATTGAGTCTCAGCACATCCATATGACAGAATAATGTGAAGCCATTAAAATGGTATTTTAGAAGAATGCTTAGTAAAATTGGGAAATGCTTATAGTAAATTTGCTATTACTACATGCAGAATAAATTCTACATTCATCATTCTGGACTCTAAGGTCCTACATAATCTGTCCCCTGCTTAACTCTACTTCCTATCTTACCCATCTGTCTCCTTCCGTATCACAATTTATCCACACTGGTCTTTGTTTTACTTTTAGAACATACCCTGACTTTTCTGCTGTCAGAACTTCACATTAGCTGTTCCCCATGCCTGGAACGCACCTCCCTACGTCTTCACCTGAATGATGCCTTCTTTTCACCGAAAAGGTCCTTTCGTAACCACTATATTTAGTATAGTGATATACACTGAAACCACCTGGAAAATCTAGTATAATTTACCTATCTCAAGACTCTTGACTTTGTCACATGTGCAAAATCCCTTTTTAGATGGAATATAACATATTTACAGGTTGTGAGAATTAAGCCATGAACATCTTAATTGGGTGGGGGAAGTTATTATTCTGCCTACTATGTTTCTGTATCATCAATCAGATCAATTCAATGGGGAGCTTATTTCTTTTAATTTTATGCTGTCAT
This sequence comes from Pongo pygmaeus, assembly GCF_028885625.2. Lineage (NCBI taxonomy): Eukaryota > Metazoa > Chordata > Mammalia > Primates > Hominidae > Pongo > Pongo pygmaeus. The sequence continues at coordinate 124,202,618 of NC_072379.2, forward strand.
TTCCTCATCTGTAAAAGGTAATAAGAGTTCTACAACAACTTAGGTTTGTTCTGAAGAGTAAATGCTTTGAAGGTTCTGGCACATATGAGATACTTAAGAAGCTATTACTATTGCAGTGAATAATATAATTTTACAAATACCCTCATGGAGTTAAAAATTACACCACCCACATATATTGATGGAAAGTGGTAGGACTTGTGAGGCAATATATGATAATTTAATAAGATATAATACCATAGTAATTTATTCTAGATACATATATACCCAAATTATGAATGATATAGTTTTTGAATTACCATTGAAGAGTCATTAATATTTTAGCAACTCTAGAAGAAAATGATAAACACGTTTTTTGGAACATTATCTTATTCTCCCATCTTTGACAAGGTAAAGATATCTACATTTGCATATTTTCAGTCTACTTTATTTCTCTACGATCAAGAAGATTCTTCTGTTTTTCTATTGTGATTCTATATCCTCATCCACATCTAGTGAGTACCTGCTTTGTGTCAGCTGTGCCTTTGGGCTTTTTGTAATGTAGATTATTTTTTTTTGTAAGATGGAGTCTCACTCTGTCACCCAGGCTGAAATGCAGTGGCTTGATCTTGGCTTACTGCAACCTCCGCCTCTTGGGTTCAAGTGATTCTCTTGCCTCAGCTTCCTGAGTAGCTGGGGTTACAGGTGCCTGCCACCACACCTGGCTAATTTTTGTATTTTTAGTAGAGACGGTTTTCACCATGCTGACCAGGCTGGTCTTGAACTCCTGACCTCAAGTGATGTACCCACCTAAGCTTCCCAAAGTGCTGAGATTACAGGTGTTAGCCACTGCACCTGGCCTGTGATGTAGTTTTAAGATAACAAATAGAAATAGAAACAAGGAGAGCATAATGAATTTAGGAAAACAAATAGAAAGAGACACACCCATCTGGGTGCAGTGGCTCATGTCTGTAATCCCAGCATTTTGGGAGGCCGAAGTGGGCTGATCATGAGGTCAGAGGTTCAAGACCAGCCTGCACAACAGAGTAAAAACCCATCTCTACTAAAAATACAAAAATTAGCTGGGCATGGTGGCATGTGCCTGTAGTCCCAGCTACTTGGGAGGCTGAGGCAGTAGAATTGTTTGAACCAGGGAGACGGGGGGTTGCAGTGAGCCAACTGCACTCCAGACTGGGCAGCAGAGCAAGACTCCATTTAAAAGAAAGAAAGAAAGACACAAACACATAAATTGAGCATCATTGAAAAGGGCCTGCATACTCAAAAAAGAGTAGAAAGAATTGTGGCTAAAAAAAAAAAAAAACAGTAGGAATTCAGAGTTGTAGTCAGGTTGTGGGGGAGAGATTTTAAGGAAATCGGTTGTGATTCAAGGGAAAGATATTGCTAATGACAGAAGTATAACATTTGGTAAAGATGTTCAGAACAAAGAGAATATGTTTCTTACCCTTTGACATTATTTGAGAGATGACAGTAAACAGCAATTTTTTTTTCATTACTTTCAGTTGCTAGATTTTATTTTGTTCCATCCAACTCCATGCTTGGGCTGGCATGTGGGGCTTCGTTTTTGTTTGAATTATACATCATCCAGTGGATACGTTATATTCTCTTCAAGTCTCATAAACCTATTGCATGTCATTCATACTCATCAAACCATTTACAGTCCATCTGTCTTCTCCTCCAGCAATCTTTATCATTCCCTATACCTTTTTTCTCTACAGAGAGACTGACCCTTCCTCTGTTTAAGTTCACTTTTTCCAACTGTTCAGAAATATTAATCTCACCTTCAGTCTACAAACATGTCCTCTAAACACGCAGCCATGTTTCTTTGTAAGCAGCTACCCTCATTTTCTCCCTTCTATAAACAAACTTTGTTAGAGAACCTACAAAACCACTTATTTTCTTTCATTTCCTATTTTCTAGTAAACTCACTTGGATATTATTTCTGTTTTTAATATGATAGACATGCACCTGCAATCATTAAATCCAGTGATTGCCTTTTATTTAGTTAGACTGCTGTATAGAATGATAACATTGATCATGGTTTTCTTACTTCACTGTAACACATTATTTTATTACCCACCCTTCAGCTCACTGATCATTGTCTTTCTGGCTTTCTTCTAGCTGTGTCCCAATAGTTGGTGCATCCCATGGTTTCACCTTTGCTCCTTAACTCATATGGACATGATTTGTGTGTGCTATTATTCTCTTATGCAGATTTTCTTAACAGCAATGGACATTCTTAAATAAGCAAAACTAAAAAGGCCAAAGTAAATTTGTCCCTAAAGTTTCCTGTGTTTCCTGTTTCATTAAATGAAGCCAATGACATTATTATTCATCGAGGTGTCCAAACACAAAAGCTCAAACATTTTTGAAATGCCTTCCTTCAACCTCATATCAGTTGGTTACCAAATCATTCTTATTATTCTGCCTATGTTAAACATGAAATTCCTTTCCTCCACTCCATAGCTCTATCAGTGCAGGCTTCTTTTCCCAATTATGATGTCTCATCCTCTATGTCTTCCTTTCCACAGATTTGAGCACAATATTCTCTACTTTAACACTTATTTCAAATATTGGACAGAAAAGAATGATACATAAGACCTTTACAATATGGCCACTGATATGGATTAAATGTTTGTGTCCCCCTTTTCCCAATTTTTATGTTGTGGTCCTAATCCCCAGTGTGATAATGTTTGAAGGTGGGACCTTGGAGAGGTTGGTTGGATTTGGATGAAGTCATGGGGATAGTGCTCCTGTAATGGGATTGGTGCCTTTATAAGTGGATGAGGAGACCAGAACTCTCTCTGGGAGATGTGAGGATGTAGTGAGAAGGTGACTGTGTATAAGCCAGGAAGTGGGCCCTTAGCAGAACCTGACCATTCTGGCACCCTGATCTTGGTCTTCCAGTCTCCATACCAGTGAGAAATAAATATTCGTTGTTTAAGTTACCCAGTCTATGGTATCTTATTATATCAGCCTGAGAAAATTAATACAACCACAAATTCCTTTTCTTAATTTGCCAAGCCACATCTCATTTTTAAATATACTAACTTATTTTTTAAACATATGCAGAGCTGAGGGGTACCACTATTCAAATATCATTAAAAAGCTTTCTAAAGGCACACAAACACATGAGTTCAGGCAGTGTACCACAACTGTAAGTGTTGGAAAGAAGCTCTAACGGACAAAGCACTTGAGCACAGGCAGTAGCAAGAGGCTGGCTGAATCTGTGACACTCCAGAGGCATGGTCGTAAACGTTTGACAGCACTAATAGTGGCTCAGAAAGGGCTAATCACTGGCAACAGTGGAAAAAAAATAGTTACTCCACATTTTTACAACTGACATTGCTATTTCTGAAACCTTCCTCTTCTTTCCCTTTCTCTATGTTGTAATAGGAATTCAGGTATTGACATGTCTCAAGTATGATTAATAAGCAATTCATGCAAGAAATATTCTATGAATATGAAAAATATTTGAGGGCAAAGAGTGATTACTTTTGTTCCCATTAGTCTTGTAATGACAGCCTGTTCTGACATAAATTAGCTCTGGCTAGTCTCAACCGAAATATTTTCAGGTACAGTTCATCTGAAGTTTTAAGTTATTCTCAAATAGATAATATCATCTATAGTAGCATGCTCAAATACCGTAATACTCATTGTGTGGGGGAGCAACTAAAACTGAAGATGATTCAGGTGAATATATTGCTTGGCTTTAGAAACTGTAACTGCAAAATGGATTCTTAAGAATGGGAGTCTAGTAAAGGAAACAAGAGAATGAACACTGACAAATAAGAGATGCATAGTGGCAGAAAGAATTAGAAGTCATAATGATACTTGTAGAAAAGGAAATTAGAGCAGAAAAAAAAAAGTAACCCTGGCAACAAAAAGAACTGTAAACATTTTTAGAGATAGGAAGAAAGAGAAAAAAAATCATGGTAACTGAAAAAAAAAAAGGTCCTTTACATTAGAGGAGTGTATTTTTCGCTAACATATTTACTCACACACACACTTAGAATAGGAAATCTATCCAACAATTTCAGCAAAAGACAACAAATTCTTTTAAGAAAGCCAAAAAGTAAAATAAAAAAATTCTGATTAATCTTCTTGGAAAAAGTATTCTAATATCAAAATTTTATTATTTTTTCTTTTTTACTAAAAAAACCTCTAGAGTTAGAAGTTAACCTTTAATTGCATAGTGTCATTTTACATTCAGCATTACATAATTTGAATAGTCTTACTCAACATTCAGCATTACATAATTTGAATAGTCTTACTCAATTTTATAAGCTGACAATTATAAGGAGTTTGCTTTTAAATGGCCTCAGGCTTTAACTAGGCTAGGATCCTCTTTGGTTTGGAAAGCACAACATCCCACTGAGCATTACCCAGGAATCTGATCATTATTTCAAAAAAAAAAAATCTCATTTTTATGGCCAGAGAGAATCAGATAGGAGAATTTCTGCATGAAAATGTAATTTTATCATCCAAACTGATGAGGTGGAGGGGGAAAATGTTATAACCATTTGAAAGACAGTTTGGTTGTGTGTTATATGAAGCTGAACACAGACTTACCATACAATCCAGAAATCATACTCCTAGTTATCTACTCAATACCCAAGAAAGGGTGCAACTGAGCCGAAAGATGTAGAAGAATAAATGTGAAAACAGAATCGTGTCAACTATATTAAATTCCTAACATATATCCAGTGCATTTAAAAAACTCTCACAAATGAAATCCTGACACCAGATGCCTCCACTGGTGTATTCTTCCATTTATTTCTGAATAAATTACACCGATCTTAAACAAACTCTTCTGAATTATAGGAAAATGTCTCTTTTTTTATGAGGTCACCACAATCTTGATTATAAAATCTGACAAGGATATCACCCACTCTGTAATTACAAAACAGTTTCTCTCATGATATAGTTATAAAAATCCTAAACAAGATAACAAAGCAAACTCACAGAATGATTTAACATAAAAAATATGTCAATGCTATTTATCATAACTACAAAAAGATTAAAAACAATTATCTCAAAATAATTTTTTAAGATACCTTTGCTGAATTCAATACCCATTCATAATTTAAAAACAATTAATAGTACGTTAGGTGTACAAAGAATTGTCTTTTATGAAATAAAGACTATCTGCAAAAATCTAAGAGCATTCATATTTTGATGATAAAATATTAAAACTTTCTTCCCTTCTGCCCTGTTTCTTTTTCCACTACTTCAGATAGTGCACAAAGGAAAAATTCACCTCTATCATTACTTTTGCTCTACATCTCACTATGGGGTTTAGCCAGGACAATATAACGAAAGAAACAAAAACAAAAACAAAATAGAGAAAAGAAAAAGAAAAACAAAAGTAGAAATCATGTACATAGAAAAGGAGAAAGAAAATTCTTATAATTTGCCTATCAATGTTTATATAGTTAGAAAATAAAAAAATCTATGAATTATAATGAATTTAATAAGATTGCTTTACATACTGTTTTGGACAGTGCTTACAGATGCTTTACTAAGAAAGGTGAAAACAGTGAATACACAGATAGAACTCTGTGTCAGCATTTGGCAGCATTTAGCTGTCATGAGACTTCCTGAAGGTAAGACTTAAATCAGTAGTTCATGTAAACTGTGCTTGTGTGCAATGTTAATGCCACCCATCTCACTGCCATGTGAGTGCAACATAATACTTTACAGGGCTGACAGGACTGGAGTGCGTTCTCGTATTTTCAAATTAATGTTAATTCTATCTCACTTTAAATGTAGACATTTTATCACCAGCTTTTGTATCAGCAAGGGAGATTCTAGTCTTGGCAATAGCCTCAAGTCTGACTTCAACATTACCCAAATAGTGGTGATGTTCACTCTTCTCAGCAAATGAAACTTTCATCTGTTTTTAAAGCAATCTACAGGATATTTATCTCTCAGTTCCTTCATCAAAAAGAGCTCCCAAGAGGTGGTAAAAATTATTTTCGCACTATCACAGTGAGATTTAATGACATTTTAAATAAATAACAATATCCTGTTTACACATAATAAAGTATTACATTTATAGTGTTTTGGCTTAGATTTATAAAAATGCACTAAATCAGTGATGAAAATCAGGATTTATAATTGTTCTATTATTATTTCTGAAACTATTTATGGTAGGAAACGTTAGTGACTGCTGCTGGCACTGTGGTAGCAGAAAGTTAATGATTCTCTTGTCTTTTAGTGGAGTTAGACTGTAGTTCATATGTAAAACAATACCTCCAGGCTGTGCTTTAAATGCTGAGTTCATTTATCTCTCATCAGTTAGGTAAATGAGATGCGGAAGTGGCTCCTGGTTTCTAAATAACTTTTTATACACTACTGAAAGCCTTAAAGGGTACTAAAATGCTTTCTCTTGTTAATAAAATTTCACTCATATAATCCATTCCTTAGTCTAGGAGACTCTTTTTTTTTTTTAAGCTTCCAGGCAGGCTGCTGATTTCACACTTATTATGCCAATGTTTGTAAGTTCATTTTTATTACAGATTTACTTGTTTATATGACGATATTTTCAAAATATATTTACCATAGTTATGTAAAGTGTTAACATTAGGGGTAGCTGAGTGAAAGCTATGCTGTCTTTTCAACTCTTTGGTAAATCTGAAATTATTTGAAAAGAAAAGATCTAAAAAATTACACACCATAATACTCTCCTTTTATCCCCCAAAATAAGAATATAGTTCTAATCAGCATATTTTGTACTTATTTTATTATTATAATGTGGAATGCTTTTAAATTTACATGTCATGCATGTGTGACTAGCATAAGTTTTTAAATGTATATTCAAGAAGTTTATAAAGATTGCCACAAAAATAATGCCTAGTAAGTAGTTACAGCCCAAACATTCCAACTGCCACTCTACATTTCTTTCTCACACATCACTATCAATACTATGATAGTTGAAGACCAAAAATAAATATCATTGAGTGAGTGTCTCTGTGTAATCTATAGTACGATCCTCAAAGGCCACCCTTATTGTGCTGGAGAGAGCACAATGTCTTTCATTCACAGAAAGAAAATTAACTTTATTGCTGTCCCTAAACCTTTTAGTGTTTCCTATTCCACAGACAAAAACTCTCAGGCACAGCAGAATTATTTTCTCTCCTTCACTTAGATAAATTCTAAGGACAAAGGAAATACTTACGAAATTGTTTTTGGATAGATCAGTGTGTGAGTATAAGTGATTGAGCTATACATTCAGAAAAAAGTAAGACACAATTTCATATTTAAGACCTCATCTCTGTGTGGAGGTTTTGATCCTTAATTTTGTGTGGCTTGGGCCATAGGAGGCTCCAGATATTTGGCTGAGCATTATTCTCGGTGTGTGGGTGAGGGTGAAGGTGTTTCTGGATAGGATTAACATTTGAATTGGTAGACTGAGTAAAGCAGATTACCCTCCCACACGTGTGTGGCCCTCATGCAATCCACTGAAGGCGTTAATAGAAGAAAAAGTCTGAGAAAGGAGAATTTGTTCTGTGAACCCCAAATATCTGAGACAGGTCTCAGTTAACTTAGATTGTTTATTTTGCCAAGATTGAAGATGCGTGCCTGTAACACAGGCTCAGCAGGTCCTGATGACATGTGCCCAGGGTGGTCAGAGCACAGCTTGGTTTTATACACTTGAGGGAGACATGAAACATCAATTAAAAGATGTAAGATGAACATTGGTTCAGTCTGGAAAGCTGGGACAACTCAAAGCAAAGGGGGGACAACTCATAGCAGGGAGGGGGCTTCCAGGTCATAGGTAGATAAGGGAGAAATGGTTGCATTCTTTTGAGTTTCTGATTAGCCTCTCCAAAGGAGGCAATCAACCATGCATTTATCTCAGTGAGAGGATGGGTGACTTTGAATAGAATGGGAGGCAGGTTTGCCCTAAGCAGTTCCCAGCTTGACTTTTCCCTTTTGCTTAGTGATTTTGGGGTCCCAAGATTTATTTTCCTTTCATAGTTCTCTCTGCCTGACTATCTTCAAGCGGTGACAATAGTCTTCTCTTGCTATCAAACTCAGGATCAGACTTAGACTCAGACTGGAATTCACACCGTCAGCTTTCCTTGTCTCAGACCTTTAGGCTCCAGACTAGTACGATGGCATTGGCTCTCCTGAGCCTTCAGATTGCTGATCTCAAGTTGTGGGACTTAAGTCTCCATAACTGCATAAGCCAATTCCTTATTAAAAAAAAAATCTGAGTGTATGTGTATGCATGCGTGTGTGTGTGTGTGTGTGAGAGAGACAAGATGTACATAGATAGGTGTGTGTGTGTGTTTCTATGTGTGTATATATATTTATATGATTCTATTCCTCTGGAGAACCCAGACCAATACTGAGATGATTCATAATTAAGTTTAAATTAAAATAACTCTGAGCTTTTTTGGTATGTCATTTATGTCAGGCCTCTGAGCCTAAGCCAAGCCATCGCATCCCCTGTGACTTGCACGTATATGCCTAGATGGCCTGAGGTAACTGAAGAATCATAAAAGAAGTAAAAATGCCCTGCCCCACCTTAACTGATGACATTCCACTACAAAAGAAGTGTAAATGTCCGGTCCTTGTCTTAACTGATGACGTTCCACCAAAAAAGAAGTGAAAATGGCTGGTCCTTGCCTTAAGTGATGACATTACCTTGTGAAAGTCCTTTTCCTGGCTCATCCTGGCTTAAAAATCTCCCCCACTGAGCACTTTGCGACCCCCACTCTGCCCGCCAGAGAACAACCCCCCTTTGACTGTAATTTTCCTTTATCTACCCAAATCCTATAAAACGGCCCCACCCTTATCTCCCTTCACTGACTCTCTTTTCGGACTCAGCCTGCCTGCACCCAGGTGATTAAAAGCTTTATTGCTCACACAAAGCCTGTTTCTTCTTTGCTTCACAAAGCGCGTCTCTTCACATGAACGCGCATGAAAATTTAAACGTATTCGAATGCTATGGGTCTAAGATTGCTTTGGATTTTAAACCAAGGATGAATTCCAATTTGGTCTTTGTTATGCTTTTCTTTGGAAAGGTGTTATGCCATTGAGTCAGTTAAAAGTGAAATTTACTCATAATCCTTGGTCAAGGGTTTTATAACCCTCCCATCTTTGAATTACTTATAACTTACTTTAGAATTATTGCTCATCCTCTTCCCCTTCTTTTACATTGTCCATGCTCCTCATATAACATAGCTATAATTAATGAGTTTTACCAAGTCTGTTTCTTTAGTCTGTAAATCCAGGGTGGCATATATTTCCATATAGCATCTAGTGTTCTAAAAATGCTTGTCCAGGCAATTGGGTTCCCACCTCAGCCATCCTGTTCCTTCATGGGATTCTGAAGTTCTCATGTCTATAATTTACCATCATTTCAATTATAGTAAGTACTGGTGGAATCACCTGACTTTTCTTATCTCCTTGCCTAAACATCCTTCTCAGGAATTAAAGCACCACAGGCCTGAGCTGAAGCCCAGAATCCAGAGCTAATCTGAGTGGGGTAGATGAACCTGTATCAGTAAGACATGAAATTAGAAACTAATGGCAGACAGGAAACTATGGGCTCTTGGACCAAGAGGGACCTTCAAAAATGGCAAAACTAAATCAAAGATGAAGACACGGGATAAAAATTAAAAGCTGGCTTGGGTACAGCTACAGAGGACTTGCAATGATGTTCAGTGAGATTGATCGGAAAGCATCAGGGGTGCATAAGAAGCTCATTCATTGAGAGATTCCCTGACAAAGGAATCCTCTCATAAGACACTTGGGCTTTTACCCATGAACAGTGGAAGAAGAGATAAAGTCTGGCTTTGAAAACAATTTTATTAAACACTGACCCTTCTAATATACCCAACAAGGCCTAATTGTGCATTAAATCTAACTTGCAGAATGTTTTGTTCTTCAGAAGCCGCAACATAAAGCAGTGAACGTAAGTAAAATTTCAGGACAAGCAGTATCAAAAGTGTACAGGTGTATATAGAACTTTTTCATGGTTTTCCTTGGTTAAATATTAAGAAAAAAAACCAAGAGTTATATATCCTTAAGCAGACAGTTTCTTTGACAATATATTTTAATTAGTACAAGAATGGTAGAATATAATAAATACAGAAGATAATTTAGGCATAGAAACATGTTAAGTGTATCTAAAACTAATATTTATGAATTATTAATTTAGTAAAATTTGTCATTGTGTTTAGGAATATTAAGCCATATTAAGTAGTATATCTTAATTTAAAGTTATTCACACATTCCAATAAGTATGAAGAGTTAGAAGAATATTGTTTAAAAATATAGATGGCAAAGATACTAAAGTTGCACCATTACTGTAGTTTTGGAATACAGAATAGGAAAACAGCAATGTGAAATAGTAGAGTTTATTTCAATGTTTTAAAGTCCTGCAATCTTCATTATGTAGCTATTAAAAAGCAATTTTTTGTTCATATTACTTTGACCATATCACCTTAGGCTTTCCAAGGGTGTTTTCCTGCCAAGAAACAAATTAAGCATTTATTAGAGGGTCACTAAGGCATCATTACAGGAGTAATTGCTCACTATAGATTCTTGCCATTAGTTCATTTATTACTCTCTCTGTCTCTTACAAGCTTTATAGAATCATGGATTTTTAATAAGTCTTGCACTCTGTGGTGATCTCAGGTTTGGTGTTGCTCATATAATTTGTTTCCTTTTTGATTCTGACAGCTTGTTGTTTACAAAATGATAAGTTCTTCCTGTAAGAAAGTCCATAAAATTGCCTGAAAGATGCTATAAAATTGCTAACACTGTAGAATATGAATGATTAACAATACTAATTCTTTGTCTTTTTTGTGACAATTACCTTCCTTCTTTTCTTTATCATCTTATGATTTCCAAATTATAGGTAGATTATGTAGCTTTATAGTAAATCACAAGGCCATTCATAGGCTTATTCTGGAAAGTTTCTATACTTTCCATGGTATACCAATGTGGAAACTGTCCAACATGGAACTCTCTCTACCCCTCACCAAAGGCCATGCCACTGTGGCTCAGACAAGTGCTTGGGAATTCCAGTGGGACAGACACTAATGGTACTGACCCTAAAATAAAAACCACAAAATAACTAATTTCCTGATGCACCATTATGTTCCCTTTTCACTTTTCTGAAAAGAAAACTCACTGACTTTGCTTTCACATATAAGGTTATTATGCAACTAATTTTTATATGAAAATGATCTCCTTATGAGATAGTTCAGCATCTTTTCATACAGATGTAAATAAATGTGGTAAAACTATAGTTTACACTCTCATTTTCTAAAGCATTAGCACTACTGCATAATAAGCAGTGTCATTTTATAAAATAATCCAAGCATAGACAGAGTAATGGTTTTATCATTAAGATTCTGTATCATACAGTATGAAGAAACTCTGTTGTTGTGTTTTGCATTTCAGAACATCACACAGTTGAATATTGGTGGTATGCAGTTATGAATAATACCTAAAGTTTCTCTTAAAAAGTCTGCTTCTCATTTTCAACGAAAAAACTAAATGTATGAGTATCACAACTTTCATTCAAATAATGTATGTGGTAGACATGATTGCTGTCCATATCAGTTATGTCTGGGCCTTCTTCCCTGCCACCTTGCAATTGGGAAGCTGTCTGACCTAGGTTGCTTTGGACAGTAAAATGTGAACAGAAGTGACTTGTATCATTTATGAACTGAGATTTTTGAACCAGCAATAATCCACTACATTTTTTTTTCTCTGCCACAGTGATATAGTTTATCTATGTCCCTACCCAAATTTCATCTTGAACTATATTCCCATCATCTCCACAGGTCGTGGGAGGGACCTGGTGGGAGGTAATTTAATCATGGGGGTGGTTACCTTCATGCTGTTCTCGTAATATGAGTGAGTTTTCACAAGATCTGTTGGTTTTACAAGGGGTATTTCCCGCTTTGCTCGGCACTTCTCCTTCATGCCATCATGTGAAGAAGGCCATGTTTCCTTCCCGTTCCACCATGATTGTAAGTTTCCTGAGGCCTCCCTCAGCCATGCTGAACTGTAAGTCAATTAAACCTCTTTCCTCTGTACATTATCCAGTCTCTGGTATGTCTTTATTAGCAGCATGAGAACGAAATGATACACAGAGTACCCACAAAATATTCCAGAAAATATCTTCTTGTTTTCTCAGCCTAGGTCCCAAAATAAGAATGACTTAGAGAAGAGCCCTTAGCTAACCTGCATAGGACATAAAATTTGAGTAAAAAACTAACCTTCAGTGCTTCCATCATTAAGTTGTTTGTTGTGCATCTTAACCTAGTATAAATGAATGTTCCCATAAGGGGAAACACTTAAATATGTGGTATTTGTTTAGGGTCTGACTTGTAGATAGTGAATAAATAATGATTGGATGTTAGAAAGCAAGCAATCTATGCTATGTAATGGTGAAAATGTTGGTAACATTGTTGCTATGATAGCTTGGAAGGCAGGTCAATTACTAATGAACCTGCAGCTTTGAGGGAAGAAGTTGGGATGTGCAGGGTTAGGAGCATATGTTGGTTGCTATTGGCTATATTTGGCGATGTATTAAAAGGAAGAGATGAAAGGAGGAAATAATTGATCAGTTTGCAACTAGAAATGAAAGAGAATAGAGAAAAATCACAAAATTAGGGACCTGCGAGGTTGCAAAAGGTAGATGCTTCTCCATTACCGAGTAAATAAAGTAAAATAAAAGTGATAGAAGATATTCAAAATAATTTGAAAAAATGAGATGTCACTGAATATTGGATATTATTTCAATATGAATGAAATTAAGAGTAACATATTTCAAAATAATACAAAATAAAATAAAATATTATAAAAAATTTGAGCACGGAAGTCTATTTGAACCTCAGCCTTTCTGCTCAGATCCAATTAATGTTAGAAGTACAATATTGGTACTTAAAAACGTTAAATGGATTAAAGTGGTGTGTATTAGGTCCATTCAACTGGACAAAATAGCACAGGGAAAAAAAAGGCCAAAGGTTTAGTTTCCCACTGTATTCGTTTTCTATTGCTGTGGTAACAAACTACTACAAACTTAATGGCTTAAAACAGCACAAATGTATTATTTTACATTTCTCTTGGTCAGAAGTATAGCATTGATCTTATTGGATAAAATCAAGGTACCAATGTGTCCGGAATTGTTGGGTTCTTCGTCTCACTGACTTCAAGAATGAAGCCGCGGACCCTCGTGGTGAGTGTTACAGTTCTTAAAGGTGGTGTGTCCGGAGTTTGTTCCTTCTGATGCTCGGATGCGTTCGGAGTTTCTTCCTTCTTGTGGGTTCATGGTCTTGCTGGCTCAGGAGTGAAGCTGCAGACCTTCCCGGTGAGTGTTACAGCTCATAAAGGCAATGTGGACCCAAAGAGTGAGCAGCAGAAGGATTTATTGCAAAGAGCAAAAGAACAAAACTTCCACAGTGTGGAAGGGGACCCGAGTGGGTTGCCACTGCTGGCTCGGGCAGCCTTTTTTTATTCTCTTATCTGGCCCCACCCACTTCCTGCTGATTAGTAGAGCCCAGTGGTCTGTTTTGACAGGCAGCTGATTGGTGCGTTTACAATCCCTGAGCTGGACACAAAGGCTCTCCACCTCCCCACCAGAATAGCTAGATACAGAGTGTGGACACAAAGGTTCTCCAAGTCCCCGCCAGAGTAGCTAGATAAAGAGTGTGGATTGGTGCATTTGCAAACCCTAAGCTAGACACAGGGTGCTGATTGGTGTGTTTACAAACCTTGAGCTAGAGACAGAGTGCTGAGTGGTGTATTTACAATCCCTTAGCTAGACATAAAGGTTCTCCAAGTCCCCACAAGAGTAGCTAGATACAGAGTGTCGACTGGTACATTCAGAAACCCTGAGCTAGACATAGGGTGCTGATTGGTGCATTTACAATCCTTTAGCTAGACATAAAGGTTCTGCAAGTCCCCACCGGACTGAGGAGCCCCAGTGGCTTCACCCAGTGGATCCCGCACCTGGGCCGCAGGTGGAGCTGCCTGCCAGTCCCACGCGGTGCGCCCGCATTCCTCAGCCCTTGGGTGGTCATGGGACTGGGCGCCATGGAGCAGAGGGGGCACTCGTAGGGGAGGCTCCTGCGGCACAGGAACCCACGGAGCGGGTGGGAAGCTCAGGCATGGGGGGCTGCAGGTCCTGAGCCCTGCCCCGTGGGGAGGCAGCTAAGGCCTGGCGAGAAATCCAGCACAGGGCCGGTGGGCCAGCACTGCTGGGGGACTCAGCACACCGTCCGCAGCCGCTGGCCCGGGTGCTAAGCCCCTCATTGCCCAGGGCCGGCAGGGCCCACCAGCTGCTCCGAGTGTGGGGTCTCCCGAGCCCACGCCCACCCGGAACTCGCGCTGGCCCACAAGCACCGTGCGCAGCCCTGGTTCCCACCCCGGCCTCTCCCTCCACACCTCCTCGCAAGCTGAGGGAGCCGGCTCTGGCCTTGGCCAGCCCAGAAAGGGGCTCCCACAGTGCAGCGGCGGGCTGAAGGGCTCCTCAAGTGCTGCCAAAGTGGGAGCCCAGGCAGAGGAAGTGCCCAGAGCGAGCGAGGGCTGTGAGGACTGCCAGCACGCTGTCACCTCTCACCAGCAGAACTGTTTCTTTTAGAGGCTCTAGAGGAGAATCTATATCCTGACTTTTCCAGCTTTTAGAAGCTGACCAAATTCCTTGGTTCATTGTCCTCTTTTTAAAAACCAACAATGGCCAGTTAGGTCTTTCTCAGGGTCCTGACTTCTGCTTCTGTTCTCACATCTTTTTCTCTGACTCTGCCTATCCTGCCTTTGTTTTACTTTTGCAGATCCTTGTGATTACAGTGGTCCACCTGAATTATCCAGGACAGTCTTTCTGCCACAAGATCCTTAATCACATATACAAAGTCCCTTCTGTTATGTAAGGTAACATAATCAGAGGTTCATGGAATTAAGATGTGGATGTCTTTGGGAAGTCATTATTCTGCCTATCTTAGTGAATAAATGATGAATGGATGTTGGAAAACATGCCATCTATCTTACGTAGTGGTGAAAATGTTGGTGAAGTTTTTGCTATGATAACAAAACAGGTCAGTATCTAATGAATTTGTAGCCCTAGGGGAAGAGTTTGCAATTTGCAGCATTAGGATCCCCTTGTATCCAAAGTTTCATGTCCAATCTACATGCAAAATACATTCACCTTATTTAGTCCAATATTCTCAAAAGTCTCAACTAATTACAGAATCAACTAAAAGTTAAAAAAAAAAAACTCATCTAAATTTTGTTAGCTCAAAGTTTCAGATCTCATTACCTAAATCATTTAACTCAGGTATGGGTGAGAATCTGGGTAAAATCCATCCACAGGGAAAATGTTCCTTTATCTTTAGACTTATGAAACTAGGAAACAAGATTCCCGCTCCTAAAATACAATGATGGGACAGGAATAAGACACAAGTTATAGACATTCACATTAAAAAAGGAAGACAAGGGAAGAATAAAGGAGTCACCAATTCCAATTTCAAAATCTCAGATGGAAAACTCCATTGAATTTAAAGGCCTGAGAATAATCCTGAGACTAGTGGTCTTTCCTCATAATTGTCCTTCTTTTTTCATGAAGGACGGCACAGTAGGTTAGTAGTTTTACCAGCCTGTTTCCTGCTCTTAGAATTTTGGAAGTCAACACCTTTTTTCATTACTTCATCTTTCTATTCCTTTCAGTAAAATCTGGCTATGTTTCTAGTGAGCCTGTTCTATTATACTCCTCAAAATTCTTCCAGCCTATGTTCATTGCCCAATTCCAAAGCCATATCTACAGGTTAGGTATTTTTACAGCAGCAACCCTCTTCTTGTATGAAAATTGGTTTTCATTTCCTATTGGATCAAATGTAAGTTTTACTTTTAGTTTTTTAAGGATTCTCCATATTGTCTTCTGTAGTGGTTGTACTAGCTTACATTCCCACCAGCAGTGTAAAAGTGTTTCCTAAAAAGGAAATATGAAGGATGTGGTAAAAAACCACATGCATTATAGCATCTATTATTTTCTGATTTTTAAATTATGGCCATTCTTGCAGGAGTAAGGTGGTATCTTATTGTGGTTTCAATTTGCATTTCCTTGATAATTAGTGATGTTGAGCATTTTTTCATATATTTGTGGGCCGTTTGTATATCTTTTTTTTTTTTTTTTTGAGAATTCTCTATTCCTGTCCTTTGCCCACTTCTTAATAGTATTATTTGCTTTGTTCTTCTGGGTTTGTTTGAGTTCCTCGTATATTCTGGATATTAGTCCTCTATCAGATGCATAGTTTATGACTATTTTCTCCCATTCTGTGGGTTGTCTGTTTACTCTGCTTATTGTTTCTTTTGTTGTGCAAGCTTTTTAGTTGAATTAAGTCCCATTTATTTATCTTTGTTTTTGTTGCACTTGCTTTTTGGTCATGAATTCTTTGATGAAGCCAATGTCTATGAGAGTTTTTCTGATGTTATCTTCTAGAGTTTTTATGCTTTCAGGTCTTAGATTTAAGTCTTTGATGCATCTTGAGTTGATTTTTGTGTAAGGTGAGAGGTGAGGATCCAGATTCATTCTTCTACATGTGGCTTGCCAATTATCCCAGCAGCATTTGATGAATAGGATGCCCTTTCCACCACTTTATGTTTTTGTTTGCTTTGTCAAAGATCAGTTGCCTATAAGTATTTGGGTTTATTTATGGGTTCTGTATTTTTTCCATTGGACTATGTGCTGATATTTATACCAGTACTCTGCTGTTTTGGTAACTATAGCCGTGTAGTATAGTTTGAAGTTGGGCAGTGTAATGCCTCCAGATTTGTTCTTTTTGCTTAGTTTTGCTTTGGCTATGAGGGATCTTTTTTGGTTCCATATCAATTTTAGGATTTTTTTTTCTAGTTCTGTGAAGAATGATGATGGCATTTGGCAAATCAGAAAGGAGGAATTACCTAAAGGTCAGAGCCAGGGCATAAGAGTCTGGGGAGGCCTTCAGTGGAGAAGAATTAGGGCCTAATAATGATACATTTCATAATCTAGTGTAGAGGATCTTGCATAGTATGCAAATAGGTTATAGATTCTCTATGCATAAGTAACTGCTGCTTCTTCCATCATTTTTCTATCAAATGGAATATTTACTGTGAGTTTCCTTTTGATGCTTCATCATCATATATTAAGAGCATTGGAAGCAGACAAATTGGATTTTAAGTTTATAGATTTCTGTACCAAGAGGAATGGCAACCAAATCAAATGAAGACACAGCCAGTCATCATGCTCAGGCATTAGACTTTGTGCCTGATGCAGAGATTAAGTAGAATTTTTGGTTTTTCTTTATGTTCTGAAGTGTAGAAAGGAGCATAAACTGCATATTTGGCAACCCAGAGGGTAAATTGTTATAGTCTCTGATGCTGCCTGAAAACACTTCTGCTTCTTTTCCTTGGCAAATTGATAGGCTTGCACTTGCTTTTTACTTTGAATTTGGGAATGGTCGTATTTCTTGATTTGACCAGAAAAATGTTAATGCAGGGAGAACATGAGTCACTTCCAGATGGACGTTTATCCAAGTTATCACGCACTAGACTCTCTCTTCCTTCTGAGATGGAAATGATTTTCCAGGTAGCAGCTGTTTTATCACTCTGGGTTCAAGAGTGAGGGTAGCTTGGTGCAAGTGCCCCTAGCTAACTTATACTGGACATGAGGTATGAACAAAAATGAGCAGGAAAGAAAACTTTGTGGCTTGAATCCACTGAGATTTCAAGGCTTTTGTTTTGTCTTTTGTAACTATAGCATGACATAGCTCATACAAATATCATTGAAAAATCTCATTTTATTTTTCATATGAGATGACATGGGACAATAAAAATAATTGGCTTATCCTTGTCAGTCATCTTAAAGGGCTAATGCAAGTCGATTTGAAATCTGAGGGTAGACTGAAAAAAAAATAGGTTTTTGAAAAATATATATGTAATTAATAAAATATGTGTCATATTTCAAATTTACATGCTAAGATGCCAGTAGTTATGTTTAGGTAGTTTGCCTTTTTCAGATCCAGTTTTCTCACTGACTCTGAGGCATCATTCTGCGCAGTTGAGAGCATTTTTAGAATTTACCTACATAAAAGTATTTTGTATTATAAACCTATTTTGGTTTTTTTTTTTTTTTTTTGGCTGTAAAATAAAAATTGGGCTTTTCTTTTCCCAACTAAATTGATGCTTTTTCAAATATACTTATAATGCTTGATATCTTACCTTCCACACTCCTCTGATTCTGGTGACAGATAGAAATGATCAGCCTATTATCAGCTCAACAATTTCTTGTTAAAGACAATAAATGACTTTGTTGTTGTTTTAGCTGTGGATTCAACTTTTACTTTAAAAACATGTTATTCAACTTCCTACTTTATCTTCTCCTCAGCTCCTGACAACCACTGTTTACTCTCTGCTTTTCTGTGTTTGATTCATTTTATTTTTACTTTTTATTTTATTTTTATGAATTTATGAAGTGAAGTGTAATTCTGTTGCATGGATATATTGCATAATGGTGAATTCAGGGCTTTTAGTGTGTCTATCATCAGAATAACATACATTGTACCTGTTAAGTAGTTTCTTGGTTTTCATGGTTCCCAGCCCCCAATGCTTTCAAGTCTACATTGTTATCATTCCACACTTTATGCCCGTGAATACCCATTATTTAGTTTCCACTTATGTGGTAAGTGACTTTCTGCTTCTGTGTTATTTCTCTTACAGCCTCCAGTTCCATTCATGTTGCTGCAAAAGACATGATTTCATTCTTTTACATGGCTGAATAGTATTTTATTGTGCATATATAAACACATTTTTAAAAATCTAGTAATCCATTGATGTACACATACAGTGATTTTGCTATTGTGAATAGTGCAGCAATAAACACGAGTTTATGTATCCTATTGAGGTAACAATTTCTTTCCCTTTGGGTAATTACCCAGTAGTGGGATTGCTGGACCATATAGCAGTCCTATTTTTAGTTCTTTGAGAAATCATCTCACTGTTTTTTATAAAGGTTGTACTAATTTACATTCTCACCAGCAGTGTATAAGTATTCCCTTTTATCTGCATTCTTGCAAACTTCTGTTAATTTTTAAAAATAATTATGATTGGTATAAAATGTTATCTCATTATGGTTTTAATTTGCATTTCTCTAATGATTAGGGTTGGTGACCTGTTTTTCCTGTGCTTGTTGGCCATTTGTGTATCTTTTTTAGCAAAACGTCTGTTCATGTCC
Organism: Pongo pygmaeus; assembly: GCF_028885625.2. Taxonomy (NCBI): domain Eukaryota; kingdom Metazoa; phylum Chordata; class Mammalia; order Primates; family Hominidae; genus Pongo; species Pongo pygmaeus. Next base: position 124,221,846 of record NC_072379.2, read on the forward strand.
TTTGCCCACTTTTTAATGGGATGATTTAATTATTTATTTATTTATTTATTATTTGGTTGAGTTGTGTGATTTTCTCATCAATTTTGACTATCAACCCCCTGTCTAAGGTATGGTTTTGCAAACATTTTCTTTCATTCTGCAGGCTGTCTGTTCACTCTATTGATTATTTCTTTGGCTGTGAACCAAATGTATCTGGTAGACATTTCATTTTATCCAACAACTGAAGTATATAAATTTTTATCATCAGGACATGTAACGTTCTCCAAGATACATCATAGGTAAGGCTACAAAATCAGAATCAATGAGTTAAAAAAATCAAAATTATATTAAGTATCTTTTCAGATCACAGCAGAGTATACTAGAAATTGATACCAAGAGGAACGTTAGAAACTATAAAAATACATGGAAATTAAATAATATGCTTCTGAACAATTTTTGAGTCAATGAAAAAATCAAGACAAAATTTAGAATTTTTTTTGAAATGAATGAAAATGGAAACACAACATACCAAAATGTCTTGGATACAGCAAAAGCAGTGCTAAGAGAAAAGTTTATACCATTAAATGCTTACATCAAAAAAGAAAAAACATCACAAGTCAAGAACCTAACCTCACGCCTCAAGGAATTAGTAAAACAAGAACAAACTAAACTCAACATTGGCAGAAGAAAAGAAATAACAAAAATGAGCAGAGCTAAATGAAATTGAGACCAAAAATAGAATACAAGTGATCAATGAAACAAAAAGTCGGTTTTCAAAAACATAAAATTGTTTAACTGTTAGCTAGACCAACCAAGAAAAGAATAGAAGATCCAAACAAACAAAATCAGAAGTGAAAAAGGAGACATTACAGACTAGTATGAGCAACTACAGGCTCACAACCTAGAAAACGTAGGGGAAATTAATAAATTCCTGGAAACACACAACCATCCAAGCATGACCCACGAAGAAATAGAACTCCTGAACAGACCAGTAATAAGTAACTAGATTAAATCCATCATAGATACTCTTCCAACACAATAATAAAAGCCCAGGGCCAGATGGATTCACAGTTGAATTTTTCCAAACATAAAAATAACTGATACCAATCCTCCCAAAATTGTTCCAAAAAAATACATGAGGAGGGAATTCTCCATAACTCATTCTATGAGTTCAGTTATCACCCTGATACCAAAACTAGATGAAGACACAATAACAAACTGCAGACCAATATCCTGGATGAATGTAGACACAAAATCCTTCACCAAATACCAGTAAAATAATTCAGTGACACATCAAAATGATAATACATCGTCTATTTGATTATTTTAGATACCTCATTTTAAACTGTGCTGAAGTCTAACATAAGTAATCTTTGTGATAAATCCAATCATGCAGTTTATGGGAAGTTGCTATTCAATGGATATACAATTTCAGTTATTCAAGGTGATTAAATTCTAGAGATCTGCTGCACAACATTGTACCTTTAATTAACAAAACTGTGTTATACACTTAAAAATTTGTTAGGGCAGTATATCTCATGTATAGTGTTCCTACTACAATTTTAAAAATCTGATTCAAAATACTTATTTTTTTAATTTGTGGAGCTAATATACTTTTGAGTTTAATTTGAAATTAATTTTGAGGTTGACTTTAGTAATAGTATTTTGAGAAAAATCTTAGGTTTACTTATGAGAGGTGAAGCCAGCTGGACTTCCTGGGTCGAGTAGAGACTTGGAGAACTTTTCTGTCTAGCTAGAGGATTGTAAATGCACCAATCAGCACTCTGTAAAAACGCACCAATCAGCGCTCTGTGTCTAGCTAAAGGATTGTAAATGCACCAATCAGCACTCTGTAAAAATGCACCAAACAGCACTCTGTGTCTAGCTAAAGGATTGTAAAATGGACCAATCAGCTCTCTGTTAAGTGGACAAATCAGGTCTCTGTAAAATGGACCAATCAGCAGGATGTAGGCGGGGCCACATAAGGGAATAAAAGCTGGCCTCCTAAGCCAGCAGCTGCAACCCACTCGGGTCCCCTTCCATGCTGTGGAAGCTTTGTTCTTTTGCTCTTCACAATAAATCTTGGCTGCTGCTCACTCTTTGGGTCCGTACTACCTTTAAGAGCTGTAACACTCACTGTGAAGGTCTGCGGCTTCACTCCTGAAGTCAGTGAGACCATGAACCCACAGGGAGGAACAAACAACTCCGGACACGCCACCTTTAAGAGCTGTAACACTCACTGCGAAGGTCTGCGGCTTTACTCCTGAAGTCAGCAAGACCAAGAACCAACTGGAAGGAACCAATTCCAGACACAGTATGATAACTTTGGGAGACCAAAGTAACACCTATAGATAGCAGACCAGAGAAGACATTTCCTGTGATTATCTATAGAGATGATGTTTTTTGTGCTTATTCATAAAAACATTAAAAACTGAATAGCCTTAACAAATGAGTTTTAGAAATGGCCATACCTGAATTCAATCCTGGATCTGCCAATGTCTAACTGTATGACTTGAGCGATTAAAAAAAAAAAAACTTATCTAAACCTCAGTTTACTCATCTGGAAAATGAGGTAGAGGGGAAATATTTTTAAAAAGCCAAACATAGATTTTAATCTGTCAATTGAATGTGGTCCTTTTTGTGAAGTGTTTTGCATTAAAAGTTCAAAAAAAATACTAGATGAAATGATTAGTATTAGAAAGGCTATATATATAATTCTGGGACTGCCTGAACATGTGCTTTAAATTTTTCATACCTATTTGCAGTTGGAAAATCAGCTCTTACCTGCTGGTAGAAAGGCTTAGTTGATCAATTAACTTTATAATAATTACCCCTCCTGCTGTAAAGCTAATTAAATAATGGCCCAAGAGCAGATGTCAGGAACTGTTTTAAATTTTCTAAAGTAGTTTCTTTGATTCAGCCAGCAACTATTCATTAGATTATGTATATAAATTCTAAAACTCTAATTTCAATGAAATTGGGTATTATACTACTTTCAGTTTATATTTTGTTGAAGATACAATTGTCCCTAAAGAATGATCAATTTAACTGCTTTCATCACAACCAGTGGGCAAATTTAGGCACAAACCTATGTAATAAAAAAAAATTCATGAATTATAACTTTTTTTGTCAAATAATTATTGTGGCCCAGTGTAAAATAACTAGGTGTTATCTTGAAATAATTAGAATTCTTGATCAAATACTGATATGCCAACAATTTGTTATCTTCTATCTTTCTGTTACCACTGTTGAAGCTTTTATCGCAAATAACATTTTAGAAGGGAATAATAGGAATTCAATTAAAGTGTTAAACCAAATATTGCATTTGTTATCTACTATGTTTTTGGCAATGTAGTAGATTTCTGTGTGTATAATTTAGAACATATTATATTGTTTATTTTAGTCAGAGTTCTCTAGAGGGATGGAACTAATAGGATAGATATATGTATAAAGGGGAGTTTATTAAGTAGTGTTAACTCACAGAATCACAAGGTCCCACAATAGGCCATCTATAAGCTGAGGAGCGAGGAAGCCAGTCCAAGTCTCAAAGCTAAAGAACCTGGAGTCTGATGTATAAGGTCAGGAAGCATTCCACATGGGAGAAAGATGTAGGCTGGAAAGCTAAGCCAGTCTAGCCTTTTCACATTTTTCTGCCTGCTTTATATGCTGGCCATGCTGGCAGCTGATTAGATGGTGCTGTGACTCAGATAAGACTTTGAACTTTGGACTTTTGAGTTAATGCTGAAATGAGTTGAGACTTTGGGGAACTGTTGGAAAGGCATGATTGGTTTTGAAATGTGAATATATGAGATTTGGGAGGGGTCAGGGGTGGAATGATGTGGTTTGGCTCTGTGTCCCCATCCAAATCTCATCTTGTAGCTCCTGTAATTCCCACGTGTTGTGGGAGGGACCTGGTGGGAGATGATGGAATCATGGGGAAGGTCTTTCCCGTGCTGTTCTCACGATAGTGTATGGGTATCATGAAATCTGGTTTTAAAAACAGGAGTTTCTCTGCACAAGCTCTCTCTTTGCCTGCTGCCATCCATGTGAGATGTGACTTGCTCCTCCTTGCCTTCTGATTCATGACTGTGAGGTCTCCACAGCCATGTGGAACTGTAAGTCCAATACAACTCTTTCTTTTGTAAATTGCCCAGTCTTGGGTATGTCTTTATCAGCAACATAAAAACAGACCCCACTCCTGGTATCAATTTGCTGTACTAGTCTGTTTTCATGCTGCTGATAAAGACATACCCAAGACAGGACAATTTACAAAATAAAGAGGTTTATTTGACTTATAGTTCCACATGGCTGGGGAGGCCTCAAAATCATGGCAGAAGGCAAGGAGGAGCAAGTCACATCTTACGTGGGTGGCAGAAGGCAAAGACAGAACTTGTGCAGGGAAACTCCTGTTTTTAAAACCATCAGATCTCATGAGGCCCATACACTATCAGGAGAACAGCATGGGAAAGACTCACCCCCATGATTCAATCATCTCCCACCAGGTCCCTCTAACAACATGTGGGAATCATGGGAGCTGCAAGCTGAGATTTGGGTGGGGACACAGAGCCAAACCACATTATTGTTCATATTATTATTCATATTATTTTTATTCAGATGCTGAGAATAGGCTCAGTGTTTTACCTGACATGCTGAAAGTCACACAGTTGATGGTAAGTGATGGTAAGTCATGGAGCTAGAATTCCAACCCACTTTGTTTTATTCAAAACTCGATTATGCTAACTACTATGCCTTGATGCCCCCTTTATCAGTGTTCAAAAATAAGCTTTCTAAAATATTGAACGTCTTCAGTGTGCTGTGTTATTAATAGCTCAAAATTCAATTCTTACCATATTATTTTAATATAAAAATAACAGTACTAATATCTACCACTTACTGTATAATTAATAGGTATCAGATTCTGTACTATGTGATTTAATATGCACTCTTAAAACTTAATATCTTTGATTACCATTTGAAGAAGTAGGTAGTGGTTTTTATCCACATTTTACAGATGAAAAAACTGAGCCTCAAGATGGGAATGTATTATTCATGCTAGCAAATGGCAGAGATATGATTTATATCCAGAGCTTTTTGACTCTAAGTATTTACCACTTTATTTTCTTGCCTGTTGGTATCATGAAGTTATATATAGCTTAATAATTCTCACAATGAGAAAAACATATTCCCTTTTGGAGACTGAGGCAGGTGGATCACTTGAACCCATGAGTTCAAGACAAGCCTGGGCAACATGGCTAAACCCCATGGTTGCAAATACTACAAAAATTAGCCAGGCATGGTGGCCTGTGCCTGTAGTCCCAGCTACCTCAGAGACTGAGGCTAAAGGATCATCTGGGCTCAGGAGGCTGAGGCTGCAGTGGGCCATGATTATGCTACTGCACTGTAGTGTGGGCAACAGAGTGAGACCCTGTCTCAAAACAAACAAACAAACAAATAAAAAACAAGACATCACCAAATCAAAACATATTCCAAGAACTGAGAGACGAACTTTCAGACATGAAACTAACTGAATACCCTGACAGGTAATTGTTAATAAGCCCAAATTCCTCAAATCAAGATTTTCTGAGCTGTACATCTGTGCTAAATTCAAAGATTCATGTTAACAGTATTTGAAAGTTTAAGAAGCTCTTGGATGACATGGCCCAGTGATTTGGAGTTTTGGTCATCTATGAACATGTGGGTGTTAAATGGATACTCTAGAGACATAGATATTCACCTGAACATGGCTGCTTAGTGCAGTAGTTATAAAAAATTATTGAGCTAAACTGCCTAGGTTCAAACATCTTTATAAGTATGTGACCTTGTTTAACTCTTCTATCTATTTATACCCCAGATATTTTCATCTGTAAGTTTGGGATGATGATAATAATAATAAAGTTTCACAGACAATTGGTAGAATAATTAAAAGGCAATGTCTGAAAAATATGTGGAATTATGTCTGGAACAAAGTAAGAGCAATACAAATATTTGCTAAATAAATAAATAAAAATAAAGTCTTCACTGATGACCCAGAGTGGAAGTGGTCTCTCTGTCTTCTGTGTTCTGACACATTGGAGTCAACTCATGGACGTTACCACGTTACCCTTCCTTTTAATTATTTATTTCCATACCTTTTTGTTATGGTAGATTTTAAGCTTCTTGAGAAGAGAGAGTATTTGTTTTTTGTACAGTCTCAGAATGTTGCTCAATAAGACTTAGGCATAAGAGAATCAATTACTCTCTAGAGGCAGGAGTCTGACTTCTGTT